>NW_010339337.1:79258-158534 GCF_000700745.2 Antrostomus carolinensis
GCCATAGGTGTAACAGCCAGAGTTAAAAGCGAAGGGTACAGTTCTGAGGCTGAACAGTATATCCCGTGATTATCTGCAGGTAAATACTTGTTCTTTCAGTTATACTCTCTGCTCACGGTTATAGTCAACAGTGCAATTTGATACCTTTTCCACCAAGTGTAGTGTCTGGAAAGAATAATCTGGGAAAAGCATCACAGTGCTATTCAGGCAGGATATTTACCCTTCAGTGCCATAATCCCTTGGACTACCTCTGTTTGGAGCCGTTATAGGTATGAAGAAAAAAAAATGGCCTAGTGCAGTGCTGCACATGAAGATGAGTGAACAACAACATAACCTTGTGCTTTGGAAGACTCTGAAAGTCAAGATAGTGTTAATAGTATTTATGAGTTGTGACAGTGGGAAGAAGCAATAAAAAGGAAATGCTTCATCTCTGTTCAAAATAACATCAAGGATGAAATTCACTCCTGGGAGAAGGGCCGGTACTGAGCTTTGGGTATTGCTTAATTTAGGCCTTCAGTGGGACTGAAGTAGTGGTTATACACTTCAATAAGTTCTTTCACTTGGATGAATTTAGTCTGAAGAATCTAAATTTTGTACAGCGAAATTTAGCTACATGCAATGTGTTATTAAATAGCAATATGATATAGCTGTGCCAATGTAACTCCTTATGGAGATTCTCTTTTGGAGTTTGGCATACCTTTTCAAATTGATACAAACCACTTCGATAAGAAGCCATGAGATAAAACAAAGAGCACTTAACCAGAGAGCTGCAGTGACGTCTGGAGAGTAGCAGATACATTGGTAAGTATTCCTGTGTAACCAGGTCCATACTTGTTATGACAAAGTCTTATTTTGTGAGCCACATCACTCTAATCTGCTTGAGGAGAGCATTTTATGTATGTGTCCAGCCTTGGGCATGATCTGCATTGGTAGATGCTGCCCAGAGGCTGCAATGAATCTCTTCTAAAACCTGACAGAGCTGGGCACCCTGCTCTGGGGAAGTGCTCAGGGGCACGTCACAGGGCAGAATTTGGGGTGGTTTGTATTGTGATATGTACGTGGCAGAGGGACTGTCACTTGGGAGGACTCTTGCAGATGAATCTGAGTGTTGGGTCTCCAGGTTTCTTTCATTACATATTCTGTTACAATAATTCTCATGTGTCAAATGCTGTGTACTTGGCTTGTGTTTGTATTTAAAGCAAAAATGTATGTTAAAAACTCTGGAAAACACACATTTAAGGTATCAGAGCATTTCTGCTGAGAAGCTGAATCTTTCTTATGCTGAATGCTAAACATTTACATATCCAAGCCTTATGTAATGGATGTCTGAATAATAATAAAACTGCATAAACTGACCTTCATTCTCTGGCACCACATCTCCTTTGAAGTCTGCATGACCAAATTCAAGACAATTATGTCATCCTTCATAACAGCCAAACAAAAGTTTGGCCAAATAATTTTTCTCCATATAACAGCAGTGTTTGTAATGTGTGTCAATGTAGCTGTTGTTATTTACTGGGTGTTACAAGTGACAGTAAAAATCCCCTTGTTTTAGATTAATGATCAGCCCTGGTAACATCTGGATTTCATTTATTTTACCTCAATGCCCACTTTTGCTATACTCAGTTACTTTGAGTAGTATATTGCAAGGCAAGTATGGTCTGAAAACACACACACACACAAATAATTTGCAGAACATGGTGTTACAGTATGTGCCCATATGTGGCAGAAGCAAATAAAAACTAAAAAAGCCCTGGATAGAAAGGAAATTTGCACTAACACTTTATGCTGTGTCCAAATCTACCAGTGCCACGCTTTCAGTAAAATTCTCCATGTACAAGGCTGCCTCTGCCAGTTAAGGGTTGTCAGCAGAGACTCACATTGCACATTAATGGGCCTCAGACCTTGAGGAAACCTTGGCATACTGTCATTTCAGTCTTTGAGACTCTGCCTATGTCACCAAGTGCTTCAAAACTTGTAGTTTATTTTCCCCCGTCCTCTGATTCAAGTGATCCTTGCCCAGGTCCATGTGCAGTGTCATTACTTATTATTTTTTTACTTTCAAAATGAATTCTAGATTGGGATTAAGTATTTCAAACTACCTTTATCATATCAACTGGATTAAGTTCTGCAGAGAATTTAAATGTTGTATAGATTCTTAAATATTGCTTTCAATGCAATGCTTGCACGTTCACATGTAACGCTTTTGGAATGGATACAGCTCCCGCTAGCATTGCTGGATCCCGTGGAAGTGTGATGCTTTTTGCCATCTAGTTCTATGTAAAGAGTACCAAATCATCTAGGTTGTGTTTATAGCTATTTTAAGTTATTTTATCTGGATTCACTACAGCACTTGTGGCTTTACTTGATCATGTTACATCATGGAGGCACACGTACATGCGCACATTTATGTATGTGTAGGTACATACATACTTTCACAATGAATATGCTTAATGTATGTGTTGCACTTTTATCTTTGCAAAATTAAGCCACTAAAAAAAAAATCCATTCTAATCTGGTTCAGCAAAGCTTTGCTGCTGGAGCATGTTAGAATTATGACTGAAGATAATAAAAACATGAAAAATTGAAGTTAAGAAGCAAACCATGAATTCAATCCTGAGGTACAATAATACCCTTTTGTGCCCAATTGCAATTAGCTCTTGATTTAATTCTTAAATGAGCTTCCAAGGTTTTGTTGGTTTAAATCATGATGTTGATGGTCTTTTCTTTATTTTACTTCAATTTGGTGCCATAGTGTAGACAAATGTAATATGTAGAGTTTATGAAACCAGACAGCTAGTAAATCAATATTATTTTGCTAGTAAATTACTAAGCCAATGCAAGCTGCTTTTAACTCTTAACAAATAGTTTGAACAAGCTGGAGTTTAAATCAGCACTGTGGGCACTGAATTAGTCTATGATTCTGAAGAAGGCTTTGTTGGCATTAACTTCTGCTTTGATCATCCTAGTATTTACAGCTTTTTAATTAGATACAGTTCAGCACAATGGCTTTTATCAAAGCAGTTTGGTAAGTGAACAACTGGACATTGTTTAGGGCTTTAGATGACATTCTGTCTGTTAATATCATGTGGCTGGTTTTAATACAATGATGAAGTTAGGATTATTTTAGGTCTTGTCACTGCTTTGTCAAAAGAAACTAGCTATTCTAAAAGAGAGAGTGGCATGTATTGCTTTTTTAAAATCATAAGTTTAATCATTTCTTAACATATTAAAAACCAATCATTTGCCTTGGGATTACAGAGGACAAACTTTAATTTTGCATTCATAAATTTGAAAGAAGTGACTTTTGTTCATCTTAACTTATTTTGATGTGCTGAGTGATTTGTTGGGAAGTGCTGAGCTCTTTTTGCTCAAGATTGAAGGCGGTTCCATTTTCCGTGTCAGACGTTTCAGAGTTGGCTTCTGATGTAAAGTAAACCCGATGCCAGCATGAAAATTCCTCAGGGATCTTGGCAGAGCTGGGCTCTATCGTTTCTGGAACAGTAAATTGGACTAAGTACACTTTTAATACTTTACAGTAAGCATTTGTAAACTTAGGGGAACAAGAAAGTTAAGGAGCCCCTGATGTCTTTAGACCAACTTCTGCAGTTTACTGTCCAAATGGAGATAGCTTATCCTCTAATTAACAAGATGTTTTTGACGAGCTCAGATTTATTGAGGAAAGGATGGAAAAGCCTGGAAATTGCTGACATTTGTTAGCTGCTTAACTATGATGAGTAGTGCTGTCATACTAGATCTGCCTATTCTTATTAGTGCCTTTAAAATGTGTTTGAGAAGTCCTTAGTTCTGCTTAAATATAGCTAAGTTTAGCTATTTGCCATTTGGGTTTCTAAAACAATGCTTGTTCAGTAGTTCTGCTTAAACCCGTGGTGTGAATGCATCTTAAGTGTAACAGCCTGTTCACAGAAACAGACCAATTTTCTCAAGTTCTGTGGCATGTGGGTTTATTTTTGTTTTCTTTTTTAAACTATAATATCTAGGGTAAAATCCCTTTGCCTATACGGCATGGTATTGAGTCATATTCCTTGTATGGTGCTGTTTTGAAAACAACTTTGTTTTTATTTGCCGTTTTCACTTCAAGCTTGGTAGGCTTTTATCTCAGTCAAATTTCTTCCTGGCTGAAGATGAGCTGACTTTGTCTGTACTGTTGAATTTAAGGGGAGTTATGTTTTTTTTTTCCCCTTATACGATAAGATTTGAATTACACATCCCTTACTTTTAAATCACTTCTGTGAGGCATTTCGGAAGAAAATAGGACTGAATCTTGTTCTCATGAGCTTACTTAAGTTATTTCTTAGGGCAAATATGGATTACTAAAGTGTGTTCAGCTGGTTTAGTATTAAGATAGATACTAATTTCTTGCCCTTCTCTGGATCTAGTCACTAATTGAAATCTTTTCAGCATTTTAAACTTTTTTTTTTTTTTGGCACTTATGAAGACACAAATTTTTACTTGGATGCAGTTTATTTAGTAATGTTTTTATCTCTGCCTTATGTTTGATGACAGATAGCCCTTTGGTTGGTGCTTCTGTGCACTTGTTTTTTTGGGAGGGGGAGTAGAGATTATGAAATGCAATCTGATTAAACTGTGCCTTCCTGTGGTGTCAATAGTAAAATAGTCGTGTGAATGTAGTGCCTTTGTTTACTGAGCTCTGCTTGGATGCCCACTGAAGTCAATGAGAATAAAAAATTGACTGTATAAATAGTTGTTTCAGTAAAGCTTGGGTGAACTGTTCGTGTTCTCTCATTTGTGATTGTATTGGGGCAGAGTAAATATCAGTCAATGTTCTGTCACCTGAGATAAATGACTCATTGCTTCATTTTTATCCACAATATGACTTTCATTCATAGTAATGTTAATAGCCATTGCATGATGAAGTTTGCAGTAGTTTATGTGCAAACTCTGTCACCATGGGGATTAGAGAAATTGGTGTTTTCATCTCAGTCTGGGTGTAATTTAGGGATCTAAAAATCTTCATTTCTTTACAATAACATGTCTATCATATGTCTGATAACTCTCAGGGAATGTTTGACATTTTGTTACAAAAATCTGCGCATGTTTTTTCAAGATAGAAACTTTAAAGGTTGCAGGGACAAAGGAACGAAAGTAGGATGTAAATGGAACAGCTGCTGAACAATTGTACTGAAGTCAAAGAAATGCTTGGGGAAACCTTGAATTTGATGTTAATGACAAGCAGTGAAACATGTACCAAATCAATCCATGTGTTTTTTTCTCCTCTCCATCCTCCATTTTTTTCAGACCTCCAGAATTACCCGCTCTGATGAAGATAGGGAAGGCTCCTGGGATGCCTGGGGGGCCTGGAGTGATTGCTCAAGGACCTGTGGTGGGGGAGCCTCTTACTCGCTGAGGAGGTGTTTAAATGGCAGGTAAGTGACAAGCTTACGTATATTTATTCTTCTACAGCTCTGCCATGTTTCTCTGTCCTCTGTTGGTGTCTATAGAGAAGCATTGTTCCTTCTGTTTGTGGAACCAAGTGCTGTGTACAGATCGTGTTATGAAATCCTGCTTTGAATATATTTTCCTACTATATTAGATAAATATCTTCAACTCTGATAGAACTGTAGTGTGTTATTAAATATGTTTGTGGAATAACAAGAGTGATTTATTTAGTACAGCCAAATATTGAGAGAAGTATCTGCCACCATAACAGAAGGTAAATGCTATATTACCTGCATACAAATTAGCCTGCATTTGAATGTTACTTGAAATAATGTTCAAGTGCAGACTCCTCCATGTCTTCCCTGTGGCAAAAAACCAAGTGACTTGCTTCACATATAGATATATAAAATGTTGCTTTCTGTTAGGAAACTTTTCCTCTGCCAGTTCTTTCTATGCAGTGGTCCTGGTGGCCATATGTTTTCATGGATAAGCCTCAGTGTAGCTTGAGGAGAACAGCGTATGTGGTGAAAAAAATTTACCTCAGTAGTAAAGCTGGACTAATATAGGACTTGTTGCTACAATCCTAAAAGTATGAGTAATGCAACAGGCTTGTAGTCAGGCGAGAAGAGATCCCAACCAGCTTAGAAGCATCTGTGCTGGCGTACATAATTGCTTGCTTTACTTGAATTATTCTTAAACGTTTTAAAAACTGCTGATTATGTTTAAATTTCTATTTTGTTGAGAATTTTTTAGTTAAATGCAATATTGCTGAGGAAGTAAATTCTTCTTAAAGAAGGCTTGTAGCGTGATATGCCACTTAAGTGCAAACTGTATGAAATACACAGCTAAATATGATTGATTACAAGACTGTTTCTTTTTGTGCAAAATGAACAAAGATCTTTGAGAAAAGTAATATTTCCAGCAAGAAACCGTGATATTCTACCAGTGTGTTATAGGCACTGTGAAACGAGCTCAATAAATTGTAGTAATATAAAATCCACTGCGGTTTTATTAATGTTTTTAATGTGTTTCCCTGTGAAAAACATGTGTTTTCTATACCTTGACAAATGTGTAGTTCAAAAGTTTTTTTTTTCTGTGTTTATTGTTGTTGTAACATCCAGGAAAAGTGCAATTGTGAAACAAAATTTTCACTTTTGTGTGTACCATAAACATTTTTAACTTGCATGTTGTGATGCAATAATTCTTGCAAAAGATTGGAAATTTGAGATATGTAATATCTTGGTTTTGGAGATTTGTACCTTCATCTGAAGTGCTTGAACTCTTGCTTCAGGCATCCATTGCTTTTTCCTTTTCAAATTATATTTTTCAATCTCTCACACATATTAAAGAATTTCTAATATTTGCAATCAATTTTCATGCAGAAAGTGGAAAAATTAGTCTGAGCTGTACACTATACACTCAAGCATTCTTTAATATGAGGCAAGTTTTTTTATGAAGAGATTATTCCAAAACACTTTTTTGTCCTAATTATTCCCATAATTTCCTGTCAAGCCATTTGAAATATGTTTTCAGTTCTTTCAAGGACTTGATTTTGCCATTCTTAAGAAGAAGAATATCTTACCCTGTGCAAAAGTGCCAGTCAGTTATTGAGAAGTTTGGCAAACTGTGTCCCTAAAAAAAGTGTGGAACCCACGCATCCTCATATTAGACCACAATAAATAATCACAACTTTATTATATGCCTGTTATTTCAAGCAACTAAGAACAAACTTTGAGGATCTGAGTTGCCTGAATTTCAGGCTTCACATGTACTGGTGTCCTGGTTTTCCCCTGGCCGAGGGAGGGGGAGGGTGAGCGAGCAGGCTGTGTTTGGGTGCAAGGTGCAAGCAAAAGGGTGAATCCACCCAAACCACCACAACTGGGCACCTTAGAAATGCATGCACTCCATGAGAAGTAGATTTCATTTAAAATTAGGAATTCTCGCATGTGGCTTTGGGTCAGTAAAACTACATGCTGTTCTTCAAAAATATTGCATTGTTTTTTGGGAGAAAGGAAAGGTTTGAGGCTGTTTTTTCTTTCCTAAACAAAATAGGATAAAGGAAAATTAATGCTCATTAGAGCCCTATACTTGATTAAAGGATTGCTTAGGTATTCTGATCCTCTTTTCCTCTGGGTTACATCTCATGGATTAGAAGTAGCTTTGCTGAAGTCAGCATAGATCAGGCTTAGGGATGCCTTGTGAAATCTTTTTCACAAAATAAATGTGTTTTTCATAAGGTTTGCAGTAAATTGGACTTACAGGGAAAACTGCACAATCTCTGCTGAAGAGAGACAGCGGTGTAACCTGTTGAGTCCCCAGATCCCCTTTGTATTTAAACCTTCTATCTTGAGTCCAAATTATGGTAGGGCAGTAGCAATAAAAGTCTAATTTTCAAGAGAATAACTAGCTGTAAAACAGGCAGGGTTGTGTTTTGCTGTTATGCAGTATAACCATTTTTACTCTGTTTTTCAGGAACTGTGAAGGTCGGAATATTCGATACAAAACCTGCAGTAGTAATGTGAGTCTGGCCTTTAATCCTATTTCACTTATTCAAACAATGTGTTGAAGTTTAAGAAATTCTGCTTCTTGTCTAAAACCTTATGGTGCATAATTTTCTTTCCATCATTATTACCATTTTTAAAGATTTTAGTCTGCATGACACCACGAGGTCTAAAATTTAGGCTTCCCAAATGGTCATTTTCTTTTGAAATTATAGTGCCAATTGTGATTCAGAGTGTTTTATATCATTTATTAGCAGAGTTACACATTTTGGAGGATTAACAAATCAGTTCTCATCTTAAACTAGCAAGTGCTTTTCCTGGGGGTGCTGTCTTTCAGATGAAGCATTAAACTGAGCTCCTGATCACTTGTGATCTTTAATGATATGGTGGCACTCTTTGCATGAGCAAAGCGGTTAACCCCCTGTGCCCCTTTCAAATCTTAAACTAGGTAATTACTCCTTATATTCCCTCTGTTTGCCTAAGCCCAGATCTTTATATGTCTGTATGCAAAAGCCTGGATATTTAGGTATGCTGGCATAGACAATTTCTGTGACTGGATGTAAAGTTTGGAGTTTTAACTGTGCAGTTGCTGTTAGTGTGATGCAATTACATTTTATTTTTACAGACACCTTTTCTGAAAACCAATCACATACAGCATACTTCATGACTTGTGCTCAACTGATTTGTACTGATGCTTTGTGCTGTCTAAACAGCTGCTGCCTTTCACCCCAGATGTTCTAGTTTTTTCAAGATGTGCAGCTCATGCAGGACTTTGCAATACTACTGATCAACAATGTGTACAAATGCAGTAGTTTAGGATGGTTTATGGTCCTCAGCCATCCCCTTGCACAGATTACCTTAAAGTACAATGGGACATTCATATAATCCCATTCCAGAAAAGAGAGAAGGTAGTTAAGTAATTTTTTTGTGGTGCATTTGATTAATCTGCTTCTGGCTCTGGGAGAAAGGCAGCGATTTTCACACAAATAACCCTTAAAAGGTGAGGCCTGTGGTTCCCTTGGGTTGAATTATACCCAGGCAAGAGCAGGTGATACTCATGTCATCGCCAGCCCTGTACTTTCTGCCAGCAGCAGGCAGCTGGGAAGTATGACATGTTCTCCTTAGGAGGCCTGACACTGAAGTTGCCCAGTAAATATGTTGTATCGGTACATCTCCTGGGAGAACTGGCCATTCCTACTCTTCAGTTTACCACACCTACAGTTTCTTGTGTGCCAGTTGGCTTCTGCCCTCCTCAAGAACAAGGCTTGCTAGCACCTTGAATCGCTCTAACACTCCACTCCTCAGCATTGGATGGATTTTCCACTGCTGGCAGAAACTAGTGGAAGTGATTAATGAATCAGGCCCAGTGCATGCAAAAATCAGATTCTGGAGACAAATGCTGTCACTTGCCCTTTCAGAAGAAAAGGCCTAGTAGTTTTATATGCAGTGTCCTTAGCTCGTAAACAAAAATGCCATGTGCAAAAACACACAATAATCTTTTAAAGCTGTGTGGTAAGCTAAATTGCAGCCAGCCAGTATGTAAGCCATTAACAAACTGCCACTGCAAAATCTATTTGCTACATTTCTTATCCTTTATACTGCATTGTATACAGTAATATACCTCTGCTTGATCCCGTGCACTACAGCTTCCTATGCTAGAGTAAAAGCTACTGCTTTCTGTGCACCAGTTCAAACAAGTCAGCGTAGTATACTTTCTTCCTCCAGCAAAAGGACTAGAAGGCTACCCGGTCTACAGAAAAGGGAGAAAGAGGAGATAAATTTGGGCATATTTTCTGCTCTACGCAGAGTTCTACATGCTTTTAGGATAAGTAAGAGCAGTTGTGGGCACTGTTTATTTTAAGGATTATGCAGTAAAAATGTGATGGAAATGAAAGGCACTTTATGCTTCGGCATAGAGAAAATTAAGATAATTACCGTATCCTTTCTGAACTCCCAGGGAGTTTTTCTGAAGTCAGTGGGGCCTGTTTTTTAACTTTAGGACTTATTTTAAAGCGATAAGTGGCAAGCGTCTTGTATGTGAGTCTGTTTGAATTTATGATGATTCAAATGTTAATTTCCAGACAGGAAGCTGCCTTTACAGTTCTGCTTTTGGGGCATGTCTGAAAGGGATCAGGTTTTCATTTCAGTTCAGATAGAGCCAGGATCTCTCAGGAATGGTTTTTCCTAGGTTATGGATCAGAGAATGGAGAACTGAGAAAAATATATTTCATGAGGTTTCCACTGTTAATACAGTTGATTTTTGAATTTGGTGTCAATGAATTCAAGCCCAGTATTAGACCTGACTTAACCTTGAAATGGGAGCTTGCACCTAATGTAAACCTTGGACTGCTAGGTCAGTTTTGTTTCAAATGATATAATTTTCCCCAAAGCATTATTTCTATTAAACGCTTCTCACTTTAGGAGTAAAATTTTAGTTTGAAAATTAAGAGTTTAAACTAGCTTCTTTCCATATTAGTGGGTATTATTGTTAACCACATGAGACATTCAGTATATATACATTGTGTAAAGTTGCCTGCAAATGTAATTTTGCTACATGATACATTATACCACTAACATCTATATTGGGGAGTACAAATGAAGCACAACTTAATATGTGTGTCATTCTAATGAAAAGAACAAGAATCATTTTACCAGAAAATTGGTTTCATCTGGATTTGTAATAGAATAGTAGTAAGTTCATTGAACTCAAGCATAGTTCCAGAATAATATTAGTGATATTTCAATAAAAAAATTAATTCAAGGACTTAGCAACAAAATAATTGCTGAGATTAGGGCACATGCTTAGCCTGCTTATCTCTCTATCCTAACTGATGTGCCAGGTACATGATTTCCTAAAACTGCGTGTATACTTTCAGCTTTTCTTATAGAAACTTTGGAGAAATAAACTGTATAAACAATTCATTATATGCTGTTCAATGTGATTTTCAGTCTTTCTTAACCTTCCTTTTTTTCTATTTTCATCTTTGTATATACTGTTACATTCTGATGCTATGATGTGCACTATATGGAAGTGTTTAAGATAATCCTTTAGGGTCTTATTCAGAGAACAAGTTATTTGGGCCATTTCCCCATAAATTTCACATTCTTATGTGCCAAAAAGTCACTTAAACATTTTGCAGAATGACTTTTCTACAGTAAGAAGAAAAACTATTTTGTAACAGATATGCCCATGTTTATTTCTATTATAAGATTTTATTACATGCAGAAAATGCTCACACTTTTTCAACATATTCATCAGGTTATTGTCCCATTATCTATTTTTTAACCAACTCATCCTATTCAGAAAATCTTTGCTGGACTGTGTCTACTTTAGTCCTATAATATTTCATCTTGAATTGCATAGTTTCTCTCTAATATGTTAATTGATTTATTTTATATTTGTAATGCTGATGCACCATATGGCTTGCATGGCTAGAATTTCTAGCTCAGGTATCTTGATTTTGCTAAGAAGTGGCCTGAAAATTGTGTAGGAAACACACAGAACCTGAAGCTAGTTTCAAAAAGAAAACAAAACAATGACTTCATCAGTTTTGGCTAAGTTTCAACAAAATGAGATTCAAAGAATAAAACTAGACAAAGGGCTAGACTTCCTTTGGTGTCATCATTTTTACTGGGAATTTTCTTGCCTTCCCTTCTGTGCTTTTTTCAGTGGAGTAATTGTTGGCAGGAGTCGCAGGGTCTGATGCAGCCTTCATCTTTTGTACATGAACATTGCCGACAAAGATACAGATTTCCCAGGTTAGCTTTGTTTTCAGAGACTAAGAATGCGTACTGCCAAAACTAAAATGATACATTTCATAAGAAGCCAGCCTTTGAATGCAGTAGTTTTTAATCACAAAAAGAATGGGAATATATGTCTTTCAAACCTGCTTTGTAGTCATGTCTGAAGCGTCTTTTTCAGATCTGTCTGTCTAATAATATGTTCTTAAGTCATGTCATAAATACACTTCAATCCACAAGATCTGGATGCGAATATTTTGCCAACGTTTTCATGTACTAGACCTCATAGATATGTCTTCATCTCCTTAAGTAGTGTATGAACCTATGAACAGCCTGGCTATTGTTCAGAGGATTGAGTCTAAGACAAAAACTATTGCTGAAATTAGGAAATCTGAGAAATCCTGAAATTAGTAGCAAAATTATTTAACAAACAAGAAAAAATGTGGAATATTGAGATGGAAGAGGGAATGACAGAAGGAATTGATGTCTGAAACAGGTTAAAACCAAAAAGACACACAAACAGGATCAGGATTGGGGCCCATGTGTTATTGTTTGACAGTGCAGCCTTGCTGCTCCCAAACATGCTTCACCCGTACCTACCCCTCCCACATCTTGCACGCCTGCCCTTTTCCTTTCTGTTTTTTAAACTCCCTCTCACTTTTCTGACCCACTCTAATGGAATTAACCTGAAGTTTACAAGTCCTTTTGTTATCTCGATTACATTCCTTTCAGTGCTTAGTGGTGTTTCTGTTTAGATTATAAAATTCTTTCTTTATACAAATATGTATTGTTCCCAGGAAAACAGGGCTCTGAACTTCGTTGCCATCCAAATGCTGATATAATGCAAATGATAATAATTTCAGCTCTTTGATATCCCTCTGTGATGCTCTTTTTATGCTCATGCTTTTGAACACATCTCAAACATAAAGCAGGTGGAACTGGCATATGAATTAAGCTGCCTGAATCATTTTGTGTCCTTTGAAGATGCCAAAACACAATAGGGAGATGAGAATTCTCTTGCTCTCAAGCAGCCAGGAAGTGAGTGGAAGGAAGGAGCTGCATTGTGTTGAATCAATGAGAAACATACAGTAACCACAGATTGACATCCTGACATTGTGGTGTTTGTGTCTTGGCATTGCATCAATACTGAGTGATAGTGAATTGTAACAACAGCCTGTCAAAACTCAGCCTAAGGCCATTGCTCTGCCTATTTTACAGATAGCTCTTTAATTCTTTGTGATGAAAATGTAGCTGTGCATGGCTGAATAACACTGCTCCGAAATGTTGCTTCTAACTTTACCTGAATCTAACTTCCACTTATTTTTATCCTTAGCTACTCTTCTGTTTGCAACGGTGGAAGGGAAGCATATGGTATCCATATGAACTCTGAAGTCCTCTCTGCTTTTTAGACTTGCTATTGTGGAAAATGAGAGGTGACAGATAAGTCAGAGCCAAATTCTGCTCTCATTGACACCAGTGCAAACTTGGTGAATTTCTCGGGAGTGACACTGCAGTAAATAAGGGTGGTTTCTAACAGTATTTGCTTGATGTTTTTAGAAGCTCTCACTTGTGGGATTTTGCAGAGGTAAAACTGTCAAAGCATTACAGTAACTGTAATTTCTTCTTGTCATATTCCATCATTTTATAGTTAAAAAAATGACTCAAACTAGAGTTATCCCAGATTAAAAATAATACAAAATATATTGGCATCATTCTGATTTATTCTCACTGTAAGGTATATCACTGGATGGAGTTGAAAAGTGTTGCTGGGACTGCTCAGTGAATTACTGAGTGCTTAGTTGCAAAAACCCCATGTGTTGATCAGTAGAGAGAATACTGATTTTAGAAGGTGTTTTCTGCAGACTACAAATGAACTAGAGATATTTATAGATTACTGTTTCCTGTGGCGAAAAAAAATCTAAGGCATTGACAAAGTATTAGCTAATACAATGCCAATTCATCCAGATTCATATGAGCAAAGTAGTGTCAGGATAACGTTGTTGAGGGCATTGGACTGGAATTTGAACCTTTCTCGTATATGTTTTAATCTCCAGTATTGTGTAATGCACTTACTATTTTGTTAGCTTTTTTCAGGGAAGGTTCAGTTCACTGATAAGGTTGAAGCTGTGTTCAGGATTGGTATTGTTAACTAATACTTACTAATAAGTTCCATGAGTTCAGCTGACACATCACAATCTTTCAGTCTTATATCCAATGAAAACAAAACTGTTAAAATCAACCTCACATCTGGCTTATATGTGCAGTTGGAATTCTTGGAAGAATATCCTTTTAGTCTGGTGTATGGACTGTTTGACACTGGACATGCTTTCAAATGAAGTCTTTAGTGAGAAATTGTTTGACACACTAACTCCTTTGTCAGTACTTTACCAAAGTTATTTTTGAATAAATCAGTATTCATCTCCATTCCTGTCACCATAGTTTAATATTAACATCATTGTTTGGGTGCAGTGCTTTGTGCAGAAAAAATATTTTAGAATATTTTATTTCAAACAGTTCTCGTATTTGGTCTTTCAGCTGCATATGCTGTGACTCTGTATGGGAGGAGGTACGGAACTATCTCATTAGAACTGGAACTGTATAATCAATAGTTACCAGTTTGAAGTATGTTTTATTTCAACGAAGTAAGCATTACTGCTTCCATGAGGTGAAAGTGCTTTGTAATTAGGCTAAAGGACTAAACACTGAAAGTTCTGGTGTCTCAACCTAATGCTCTTGTCCCCCATCTGGGCAATACCGGACAATGAATTTGACATATTTCTTTATGCATAAGTAGCAATAATACCTCTTTTGTTACTCTGACATATGAATTGATGAATAAGTGTAGAGCTCTCAGAAATCCTTAAGTGGAAAAAACTATTGAAAAGAGAAATATTAGATGTCAGACATCTCATTATAGTCACTTAAAATATATAGCTTCCTTTAGAAGTTAATTCTTATTACAGAACCAGACTTTAAATGTACTACATAGTGTCATAAAAAGTAGCAATTTTAATTATCCTCTCATATCAATTGTGTTGTTATTACTGAGAGATGTGTGATATTCTGTTACTTGCACTGCAAGCAATGGATTAATCAACATAAATTGCTTTAATACATACAGTAAAACTTTGCAATAGGGCATTTTTGTAATAGCAGATCAGTTCTTGAATCAAGTCTTCCTGAATAGATTCTGTGAAATTCATCAGATAACTTTATTACAAATGCAATTAAAAAAAAAAAAAATCCTTTGGTTTGTTTTTAGGACTGCCCTTCAGATGTTGGTGACTTCAGAGCACAACAGTGTTCAGCCTACAATGATGTCAAATACCAGGGACATTTTTATGAGTGGATCCCTGTGTATAATGATCCTACTGCACCATGTGCCCTGAAATGTCAAGCTCTGGGAAAGAACTTGATTGTGGAGCTTGCCCCAAAAGTACTAGATGGCACTCGTTGCAATATTGAATCCTTGGATATGTGCATCAGTGGAATATGCCAGGTATGTTCATGGTGTAAATCTAATTGTGACCTTTGTTATGGGATACTTTGCACATTAAGTGAGCACTTTTTGGTTATTTTTCATCTTCACGTGTCAGTTTACTTTAGATGTATCTGCAAGTACTGCCAAATGGATTGTAGATAACTTGCCTTTCTCTTGCACACAGAAGTTCCTGACTGCCTTAGCCACTGATATTTTTCTATATAAATAAAAGGTCAATAACATTCACTCACTCTTCTATTTATATATGTAAAGCTTGATGAAATTAGTTATACTAGTTACAGCTTTCTAACTGTCAGTATGTCTGTCAGGGAGTGATGAAGTTACGTAGCCTTCCATTTCATTTTACTCTTTCTCTGAGTCTTATATCTCATGAACTCTAAGCTTTTCTTTAAGGAGAAAATCAGATGTTTTAAGGAATCCAGCCCAGAATGGCAGGTTTGAGTGTGTATATCTGTCTTGTTGTATGGGTGAATGAGTATATGTTGTGACTGAATGAATTGATAGTTAGTATCTTTTTACTGGAAATCTACATTTCTGGATATATTTTTAATTATTATTATTAATTATTATTAATAATAATTTATTTATTTATTAGGGTTATGCTATTGACTTTACACAGATGGTATAAAAATGGAGAGTTATATTTGAGGCTTGCCAGCTTTGCCCATGTCTCATAAACAATGAAATATTGCAATCTTAAGCTTTATGCACAGAACAATTTTATATAGATATGTTATTGCAATTAGGTTTTTTTTCTCTGCAAGTGGTTGTTGCTCTGTTAAATGCCTAAAATATGTGCGACTCAAAAATGCAGGATATGGCCCAGTGAACAAAATAGCTCCATTATAGAGGAAAATTTGATGCATTTGGCAGATGACTGGTGCATGGATTACAGCAACATTAATATATGATCTGAACCTTGCTGTGGGTTTTATGTGACTTCTATGTATACTGCAATTCCAATACCAGTCGTGCCAACACACAATGCATCTGCTGCCTCTGAAATAGAAGAAGAATTCCTTACAGTTTTCCTCTTCAAGACCCCACATTTGTCAATAGTACTTCACAGTGCTATCCAACGTGTTCCTTACCCTGCACATTTAAAACAGGATATACCTCTACGAACTCTGGAAGCACTTACCAAACGATACGTTTATTTTGCAATATTCTTGGTGATGTTTCCTCTTTTAGTACAAGCTCTCAACCTGGAGATGTTCAAAACCTTTTGTAGGTGGTATGTCTGCAGCAGACTTTGCTGATTGTATCCATTGAAGCACAGAAGTGTCATGCTCAATATAATGGAGCTTTGAGTTTTTCAGAGACTTGAGACTCTTGCTCAGAGTTCTGTGGGGTTTCCTAGTGACCTCAAACATCTACCATCTTTAATACATAGCATAAAATTCACTTTATCTAGAGTGGGTCCAATTTTGTGAAGAATAGTTGAAAGATATATTTAAAAGGGCTGCCTTCAATGTTTCTTGCTAATATTTTGCAGTAGTAATGTGCATACCTGACATCAAATGTTTGGAAATTAAAATAATCCATTTTTAAAAATAAAACGGGTAATAGTGGAATAAATTAATCATTCCAGAAGAAGGTACTGGAGTTCTTTTACACTGTTAATGAGAACTGATTGCTTTTCATCTCTTCCATTTTTTTCATTTTTTTCATTATTTCTTCTAATTCCACAAAAATATTTTTCAGCGTGAGAGAACATCTTCAGGGAAAAAAAACAAACAAACAAGCCAAAAACCACCACTATGTTTAGGATGTGTCCCATGCTTATGACTTATACAATTTAATTAATTTATAACTTTACCTCATAAGCTGTCAAGTGCTTTCACTTCATTTCTTTTAAGTCACTGACTGTTGCTGAGGGATTTTTGCACTAATGGAAAATTTACCCTTTTTAAAGTCTGTTTTTGATAATTTCATGTTGGATGATTTTATTGAGGTAAAAATGAGTCTGGTCATTTGAATAATCTTTTTCTCTTTGTGGACTGTTATGGGGGCAAAGTGGAAAGGTTAGTTACTTGTGAAAGCGACTGTGGGAGGTGGGGGACTTCCTCAGAAACTGGCACCAAGCTTTGCTACTATTTCTTTTCAAGCAGGAAAAGAAAACAAATTGACATCTAATCTGTCCTGGAAAAGTATGGTTTAGTCAACTGCTGTTAAGAGAGAGAGAGCAAAATTGTGATTCTGTACAATTGTTGCTGTAAGATCACTCTGTTCGGTTCTGACATATACATGGCACAGCCTGCAAATAACTTGGCAAGCGTTTTTACAGTTAAGTCATCTAAATAAATGTGTCATGTTGCTGATGTGGATATCTTTGCTTTTATGCCTGTGAGCACCAAAGAGTTAGTATAAGGAGACTGACTTGCCGGAGTCCCTTTCCGACTGGTGCTGGTTTTGCTCATTTATTGTCTCAGAGTTGTCATGTTTTATAAGATCTCAACTTCCACTCCCCCCCCACCGCCCCAACATAATTTCACTTTCATCTGTTTTATTTTTCTTGGTAAGGTAAGGCTGCGTCACTAATTGTGCCTCTTGGATTCTTGCTCAGACTCTTTCCTTGGCAGCATATGAATTTACAAGGATGGTGAGTTCCTGTTGTCCAGCTTCAGTTCTGATTCTTTGCGCTTCCCTTAAAAAGCAAAATTCCACTAAATAATGCTTTGTCAAAGAAAATCTGCTCTCTGGATAGGAGGTTTGAGGCTTCAGGGGAAGTAAGATCTGAAGGTGATGGAGCAGGGAAAAGTTTATTGGTAAAGTTAATAAGATATTTTGGGGTTGTTTGAAGTTTAACTCAGCCAAACCATTTGATCATGTTTTAGTCTGTTATTGCCGTGCTTATGATACCAAAGCAAATATCTGGGACTGTTGTGTTAAATGGGGACAGGTCAAAACTTCACTGCAGGGAGGATTTTCACACTTAACTTCTGATATTTTTTTCTAGTCCCTGCACAACTCCTAACACATTTTTTCATATAATATATTAAAAAAAACCCATCTGGATGTGGGTGGAGATATTTGAAAACATCTGCATGTCAGACACATGTGTGGGCAACACTTACCCAGTTACTCCATCTGCTTTGGGGCCCTGCCTCTCTTTGTTTTTTGTTTTTTAATTCATGCAGGCTTGCTTTTTTCTACCAGAATGCAGAATGGGGTGTTACTTGTGTCAGTACCTGAAATGGTTATGGTGATAATTTTCCTAATATAGAGTAATGTGTTTGGACCATAAATACACGCATCACCCAAAAAATCTGGAGTCCTAAGGAGCAGCCTGAGTAGTTCTGTCCTAGGCTGTCACAATTAGGTCAAAGATGATGTAAATCCTGTGGTGAACTTTCCATTTGGTGTCAGCAAGTTGTTTGTGTTCCAAAAAAGGCAGACACTACACTTATGCTTTGTACCATATGGCATAAATTTAGCTGACGTCAGAACACATCCCATATGTCAAGTGGAGCGCCATCAACTTCTGCCATGCTAGTTTTTTTCTGTCACATATCATGATATGGCAAGTAGGTATCTCTCTCACTCACCACCAAAGCATTCTTACGCTAGATGTAAATATGTCAGAGTTTTCATTGAAAACAGCTTCTGGAAGACTACTGAACTTTTTTTTAATGAGCTTTGCTCATGCTTGAAACTTAAAATAATAGCATATTATTAATTTCTTCTGAATCTTGACTCCTTTTATTCTGAGAGTTGCTTTCTCAAAGTGCTAATTTAAAGTGGTTTGTGTACTTTCTCTAGGTTCCTGTAGATAGATCTTTTTGCATGTAAATGTGTTAAAGGGCTGCCCAAGATGCACAGGAGGTTTGGTGTTCAGATACTTAGAAAGGAATTTTTCCTTTCCATCCAGTGTTGCTGCAGACATAAAGCTGTGTTTCTCACACATGTTAGTCAAAGTAGTTAACTGTTGAATAGCAGTTTAAAAAGCATGATTTTTTTCAGAATGAAAATTTATAATCTTTTTTTTAATATTTAAAAATAATTTTTTAAAATGTCCATATTGCCTTTTCCTCCTTTTTAGTCTTCAAACCTCAAGTAACTTATTCATGGGAAGGTTTGATTTTGAGGTAGCTCTGTGTTAAGTCAACCTTTATACTGAACCTAGTATTCTTTCCTGGGTACCATTAATTAGCAAACACACAAAGTGCATTTTGGAGCATGGAAGAATCCCTGTGTAGAGACCAGTACTCTGCCTACGTATTACTGCAGGCACCAGAGCTGGCAGGCTGGACCTTGTGGGAGTTACTCATATGTATCAAAATCTTTATATTACTATGCATACATGTGACATATGTCATAAATCTGAGGAGAATGGGGAGCTCCAGCTGCAGTTCAGATGGGAAATATTGGTGGCTTTCCAGGAGTCCCACTGAAGGATGGGGCCTTGCTGAGCATGGGCTACCACATCCTACGTAACCTGCCAGCATCACCCTTCGTAGCCGCAGCAGGTTGGTTTCCTCGCCTGACAGAGGCTCTCGGCGCTGCCCACGCCAGCAGATCATGTAGCCACACTCCAAGGGCTGCACTTAACACCACTTCTATTGACACAGTCCACCTCGGTATAGTGGTTCCCTTGCGATGACATTGTTGGCAACTCAGAGGTGTGCTTTTACTGCAGGTAATAATAGGATCCTCTCAGGCACTGAAAAGGTCTTTTGGAATCACTTGTTTTTATTTTGCAGCTGTCCACTGCTGCGAGAAACCGATGTCTCTTTTCAGATCTTGTCTTACTCTCCCTCCTTCTTTTTCTTTCGGAGAAATACTCCACACAGGGATTTCTTACTGTCTGAGTTTATCCTTTCTTGTCAGATAAGTGGTGGATTTTTTTCTAATCTCCAGTTTCTTATCTATATTTCTTTCTTCCTAAATGATTCCCTCTGCCAAGTTTTGTTTTGTTTTAGCGAGCTTTGTACAAATGTGATTTTATTTCCCGGCCTCACAAGGTCCTAAAGCATGTGAGCAGTGAGAGTAGAAAAACGCATGATTTGGGTGTTGTCTTGAACTAGACCCTCAGTAACCTTCAAATCCCCCAGTGCTAGCTTCACCTTCATATAGCATGGCAGACTTGGCCAAACCCAACCAGAAAAGCAGCAAAGTAATCTAATTCCATATATTGATTTCTTTTTTGAAAGCATTCTCACAAAGCAGCCCGGTGGGAGTTTGTGTCCTATCTTCTGAGGGTGTATATGTGTATTTTTTAAAACGGAGACCGTGTGGGAAAGGATACTTGCTCTGCTACTGGGTGGTCCTATAATCTCTTAGCTGCTCTAGCATGTGACAGATCCTGTAGTAAGAGTCAAATGTTTCGGAAAAACTTAGTTTTATTTGATGGAAGTGGATTTACAGAATTGTGGAACACTCTTTAGCCTCTTGCCTTCAGATAGGAAATGTTTGCAGAAATACGTGACAAGTCCTTTTAGGAGTCCTTTAGTATGCAATGAATTTTATGCAGTGTATTTTTTATCTTCTGGATTTTTTATTGCTTTACATTCTTTTCCTCCGTATGGATGGCTGGGGAATTTGAACATCATGATGTGTCTCCTCGTGCCCATCATTCTGATTTATTTTATGCCTCTGTTCTGAGGTTTGCATTTTGACAAACTTTGCTTTTACTCCCTGTGTTCTCATCTATGAACAACTGTAAATCCTTACACAGAGGAAATTTTCTTACTCCCACTGCCACTAATACTGGTTCAGCTTGGAAACTGGGATTGCTGCTTCACTTGCTGTGAAGTTGATGGGCTGGGACATTGGCTGTTAGTCAGAGTACATACTCTAGGTCCCTGAAGGGGCTGTATTCTGTTTATTAACACATGCTGAAGCCTGTGTCAGCTTGTCTGGGCTGCTACTGACCTGCACTGACTCGACTGCAGAGATGTGAGAACCTGTGCCACAATCAGGCCTTTGTTAAGCTGAGTTTAGACATAACTGAAGAGTTATGAGACAGGACCCTGTGAGGAAAAAATCATATCTCAGACCAAGTTAAATCTTCAGTGAGGATAAAGCAGAGTTGAAGAGTAGAACTTGAAAGCTAATATTCCACACAATCCTAAAAGTAATTTTTCTTTTAAAAAATGATTTTCTTAATTGTAGGGATATTCTAGTATCTCTCCCTGTGCTTGTCAGAATCAATTACTTGTACATGATGACCATGGGAAAAAGACAGTGGGATTATTTTTTTTTTTAATATATTCTCCAGGGACATAATTTATCTGTGTAGAATTAAAGGGCAAGCTGAAGTTATCACAAAGCAAAGGATGTGAGCAGAGACTGCAAAGTAAATTAATAGAAGGGCTTTGAATGACAGTAGAGTTTTACAGCAGGGCAAAGATACATGGAAAATACTGACTAAGATAGAGAAAGATTTTTACTTGACAGTTTTTATACTCATGTTATGACCATGAATTCCCATAGCCATATTTAAAATTAATTATTTGTGTGGATGCAGACAGTCCTAACATCTGCCTGTACTGTGATTCTGTGTTCAGACAAGAGGAGCAGGAGAAAATGCAGCAAACAACTGACATTGATGCAATATGATCAGTGATAGCACATGCAACTGTGCAGTAAAATACAGCCTTAATTTCTCTGAGTTTTGGATTTTGTGGTGTGTCTGTGTTTGTAGAAATAGAAATCTTTTCTCTGACCAAGACCCTGAGGATTTTAATTTTCTCTATTTACGGTGATTCTAATAAACTGCAATAGAAATTTATCTTCTTGAGCATGTAAGGACTTTTCAATATTTTCTTCTTTTACTAGTAAAAGTTAAAATAAAACATGTGCACTTTCTAGTCAAATCACAAGACTTGGAGAAGGTATTTTGGCCAAAAATAATTCTGAGGTTATCTTGTATTTTGTGCACTGCTGATAACCTTTAAAAGTATGTAGATGTTTTTGTTCCATTTTTATCTTAGTACTGATCTCTTGTAAGGCTGAAATAAATAGTTTGATTATAACAACCCAAGTACTGCCATCCTGGTGGCAGGACAGTCACATCACTTCATTGGATCTGTTTGGTGTAATAAGTCTACTTTCATTCTATATTTTTCAAATCTTGGCAAATTTCTTAGCCAGTGAAAACCCAATTGCACCTAGTCCTCGTAGTCTTTGCCACCCTTCAGCAGATAATTGATCCAATCAATACAGGGTTCATTTACTTAGATATTGCTATAGCAGATCTGTTGCTAGCCAATTTTAAAGCAAAAACTACTGGGCAACATGTACTGGGATAATTACAGACTGTTCAGCCCTTGAGGAAAAGGATCTTCTACATAATAACTCTATCACATTCTTGTGAAGAGGTATAATTATCATCTCTATTTGTGCATTCTGCAGTGCAGTTCCTTGCTCAGCAGAAATATAGTATTTCTTTTACATTTTAAGCACGTTAGCCACTTTCCCTTAAATTATTTACTGAGTTTTCAGTTTTGGCTGAATTTCACTAAATGCCATCTGTATGTTTGTGTTAAAATCCAGTGTATTTATTGAGTACACATGGTTGTGCGTGCTTCGAAATAGCCAGGCCAATGAAAGCACACAAGTGTGAATGTACTCAGAATAGCCTTCATCTGGATTTCCCCAAGCATTGTGGGATTTGCCCAGCAACTCTAGAAGAATGGTAATTATGTCATATTGAGATCTTGTTGAACTGATTTTTCTCATTTTATTAAACCAGATCAGGTTAATAAAGGGCATCACTCCCTGACACTGGGCTCCGCCAGTCCCTCAAGTAAACATAGAACACTGAAAAACATAACAACTTACAATTTTAATGGAATTGCTGATAAATGAGAGTCTATGTCAATCAAAAATTTATTAGTCAAAGTAGAAAACAATATAGTATTTAACATACAGATTACTGGATATTTAAATGGTCTGTCTGCTAAAGAGCTTAGTCTAAGACACAGCAGGTAGAGAAAGAATGGCAGTAGTGCAACTTCAATCTTAATGTTTCATAGAATTTATGTATCTGTCACAAATAAAAACAGCAGTAATTTATTCTTTTGTGGACAATTCTATTAGGAGAACTCCACATGTTTGTTTTTTCTGGCTGTACCTGGATCTCTGGCTCCAGAGGATCATAGAAGGGGGCAGCCCCTTTCTAAAGAGAAATATTGTATATAATTATATAAATGGCTGTATGTAGTTTCATGCTTTTAATAGTAATAATGACACTTAGCACTTCAATAATGCTTGTTATGCACAGATCTCTGGTTTTATGCATGTTTCACTTAAGTATTCTTCTTTTGTAGAGCATAGGTATATCAAATGCATTTATTTGAAGTGTATCACCTTGAGTCATTAGCATCCCAGAAACATTTTTATATAATTGACATATAGCATTTTTATAATTGACAACTCACCTCTGTGGAATGTGTTCTATGACAAATGGTGTTGTGCCTATTTTGAAAGAGAGTACCTGCCTGCAGGTGAAGGACCAGTTGAGGGAATAACAAAGTTAAGGAAATCTAAAGCAATGTTCTAACAAGCAAAAGTTTACATTTCAAATCCTGATCCTTCATTAAACTGTGCTTTGGCAATCCTAGTCCATGTTTGTGCTTATGTTTATTAAGAGAAGGGGGTTTGGGATTTGTTGGGTTTTTCACTACAGTTCTTTTTTTGTCATACTAGGATCTTAATTAAAAATCTGTCACCTTGCAGTCCTGTCCATTTTCTCATCATAGTTAATTATAAACATCTCCTTAAGAAAGGAAGAGCTGTGAATTCAACAGATTATACCATGATCTTCACAAATCAAAATTAACATGCTGTATTAATTTCTTTGTTTAAGTCTAATTCCTCAGCTGGAATAAGTGAATAAGAGCTGAAGAAACAGATGCGGGAGCTTCTGAGTGATTTTTGGATTTGTGTTTGCAAAAGAATTTGTAGCGTTCCATAGTCACCTCTAACATAGCAACAATTTCATTTTTCTCTTTCATCTGAATCACTATATTTTATACCCTGACCTTTTGCTCTTCTTTTGCTTTTCTGAACTTACATGAACTATTCTAAGCATGCTACAAAATATGTAACACCCTTCAGTATTGTCTTTCACAATAGCTCTGGCATACTGACATTTAATTTAGATGTTTGTTGAAACAGATGAGCATTTCTATTCACTGCTTAATGAGATGCTTTCAATCCTAACTGCTTGTGACAAAAGAGTATTATTCTTTTTCATAATTTTTTTGTTTGTTTTCTTTGGAAGAACATAGCCAAAATATATATTAAGGGTCTGTCCTAAAATAGTAATGGATCACACACATGTTTCTGAAAATAATCCTGCCATAGCCAAATTCACAAATACCCCATCATGGATGATTTATTAAATGCACAAAGTACCCATTTCCTCAATACCCTTTTCATAATAAATTTCTACTTATTGTTCATTTTGTTACATATTGGTCAATATTCTTGCTGCTGTCTGAATCACTTACAACCTAGTCATTACAATACTTGTAATATTTTTTTGAATGATGGTATTTATGATTGTAGCTTTTTTAATTTGACAGGGTCCCAATTGTTCCATTACACAGTTTGTATTATCACTTGTTTCATTTATGCAGCTTATGTTAAAATCACCTAATATAATTATTTCTGACTATGCCCTGAAAGCCTGCAGATGTTTTCCCAATCTGCCTATAATATTTATAGCTGATCCCTTTGCTCTGTAAACAGCGAGCAATGTGGGGTAAATTAACCCTAATAAACGCCTTAATTGTGAAACTCATCAGACCTCTTTGGCTTGCTGAGGTGGTCTATGAACTGAGGAAGACTGTTGCCATATACCATTTTCTTGTCCTTGTTGCGGCTCTGCTTCCAAATACACGTTCTCTTTTCAAAATGTTTCATCAAACACTGTGCTGTGTTTTCCTTATAGTCATTGTCTAATATATGAATACCTTAAATTTATAGTGTTTGGTGTCAAAATACCAGGTGTGTTCAAGGCCTGATTTCCAAAGCTATACCTTGCAGCTTCCTGTTATTTTGGTTGAGATCCATGGCTGTGCAGCTTGTCTAAGAAATACTATCAAGATTTTTTCAGACAGGCAAAAAAAGCCACTTAGTGACTGTCTCCACACTAGTGTTCACTCATTAAGATCCCAGGGTAGCAACAGTTGTTGAATCAGCTTGTCACATTAAAATCTGCAGAATTTTTGGTTGCTTCATGTTAAACAAAATCTGGAATTGTGTGCTTGTTTCACACCTAAATTGTGATACTAATTTGAGTTATTTTCTAAATGGTGCTCCAAGATGTCATTGCTTGATGCTCATATTCGTAACAGTTGATACAAACATAATCTCAGAAGGAAGTCCTGAGGGTGGATGCATGTGGCTGAACATACCACCTTTGCTGGCAGGGGAGCTGGAAAGCTTTTCCCACATCCAAATCCCTTGCAGCTAACCCTCCTGTTTTATTTCTGTGCTATTTGTGTGTTATTAAAAAATAAGCAATAATACTATATGAAACAGTCCTCTAAAGTATGCTGCTGTGCTGTTTCTCTTTTTTCTTTCATTCCATGTTGGACACAATAGTGCCTTGTGTTTGCACAGTTGTGTAATTTTTGTTGTATGCAATGAGAGTTTATTTTCATAGTGACTGTGTGTAATAGCTCAGTATGTATGTTTATTATTATCATGTTGGGTTTTAATGGACTGGTCTTGCAAGTACTGTGCTTGCTCAATACCCACCTCCCACCAAAGGCTTGCAGGACCTGGAGCCTACAACTATACAACAGCTTAAACTAATAAAAATAACAATTCTTCACACAGAGTATCACAATGTGAAGGTTAATTTTTCCTTTGAGAATTAATTGATGAGTGAATAAACAGATCTTTAATAGTGAGAAAATGAGATTACACTATGAAATGGAAATGTGTATGTGTGATCTGGGGAGAGATTGTACTTGCAGTAGCTGTAAAAATTTACCTCCGTGTGCTAGTGGCATCTTTATGTGAATAAGAGCAGGAGAAGCAGTAGAGAGCAATATATACTTTAAAAGTCTACCTGAGAGAAATATACTCTCTCAACTACTGGTATGGTCCCCATCATTGCAGCGTGTGAATGTTTCAGAATCTTTAGGAGATTTATTCTTGCAACATCCCTGTTGGGTGAAGAATTGCAGTTTTACTCCTTTCACAGAATGGAATTGAAAAGCACAGGAAGTTTTAAAAGGTCAAAAAAAGTCTGTTGTGGGGCTTGGAATTGAAGGAGAGTTGTCAAGTCAAAGGCCGAAGTGTTGAGTACTGTATTATTATATCCCTTGAAATTTTACCTGCTTTCAGATTCGCACAGTGGCCTGGTCAGTTTTTGTTTCTAAAATGGTGGTGTTTTCATTCATTTTTCCATGCTAATTGGTGCTAAAATGGGAAGATAAGCTCATTTAGAGTAGTTTCCAATATTTTTATTTTTGTTATTTTCTAGATGTCAGTGCTGAACCCAGAGCTCACATTAAAAAACATCTTTAAGTGAAAACATTTTACTCATTAATCCAATCCTAAATTATGGTATAGTGTTTCTGTATAGCTTCTATATAGTAAATATGTACGTGTTTTGAGGTGGTCTGATTTCACACACAGGTGTTAATTGGTTTCATTTTTACAACTAAGTTTTTGTTAACATGTCACACTAATGTTAAATCATTCTACTTAAGCTGTTTATTTCTTTTTAAAATGAATTCTTTGCCAGGCCTCATAGGATGAAGATCTGCTTCAGCTGCAGGAATAAAATATTTTCCTGCTCCTAATGTAGGATTCTATGGTAAATCTGAACCCTTTAGTAAGGAGATGCTGTGTAGTGCTGCATGTCATTCAACTGAAGCATCATAGACTGTCCTCTATAATGTCCTCCTCTTAAGAGAATGCAAGATGTAGGGAATTGAGAAAATAAGGGAAAGGGACAGGAGAGGGAGATGGGACTGTTTTCCTGTCTTTTCTATAGGTACATGGAACTTCAAGACTGTATTTCTCCATGTTTGGCAGTGGATGTGCATGACTTGTGTGGTGTGTGTGTGTGTTAACTTAGACAGGAAGGCCCAGCCCTACCTCTTACGTGCAGACTCGATCCTCACCTCTCCAAGGGGATCGTGTGTCAGTTTTGGCATAGCACAGATGCAGTGGATCTTGGCAGCTAAGGCTGGCCCTTCCAAGCATTTTTATATAGGAAGAGGAGTGTACTGGCCAATTTCAGAACTCTTAACACTGCTTTTAACTGTGAATTTCCAGAATGCTTTCTATCAGTTTGGAGTTTGGTTAAATATATTTGTCTGTGATAAATTAGCTGTGCTTCTCAGGGGTATGTGGATATAGGAGGCGTATAGGCTGACTTGAGAAAACTTGAAGCTGCAGATTAGTTTTTTTCCCACTCCCTGCAAATTTCTTCTATGAAATGATGAGGGGTAATATAGGTGAGACCAAATATTTATCTCCCTTTTAGCAGGAAGGTGCTTTTAGTCAATGTTGTCTATTCTTCTTTGTCTTTCCATTCTTACTCCCATACTTTATGTCGGGTAACTAATATGAAGAAAAAGGAAAACCTGGAAAAATGTTTTCATTATAGTTTGGAGAGTTTTCAGTTGACACTTTTTAAAAAAAATTACTTTTGGATTTTTTGCCAGTGTTTAAGTTTGGGTGTTTTTATCATAATCATTGGAAAGTTTTATAGATTGAGTCTCATATTCAGAAACAAAAAATGTCAAAAGCTGAGAATGGAATAATCCAAGTTTTTTAAAACCTGTTTAGCAAATGTATATGTGACTGACAAGGATGTGAATGGCAAATATGAGATCTACTTGAATGCCAGTTAAATTTTGAATGGCCATAGATTATAAGCACTGCCTACAGTTGCTTGTTGGTGAAGCTGAAGTCTTAGTGACCTTTAAATATTTAACTTGGGTTATTTCATTGCATTAATCCTTTCTCGGATATAATTAGACAGGTGATGAAAAACAAATTGTAAATAACAGTTGTCCCTTGTGTTGGAAAGAATAACACTCAATGGTATTCATTCACATACATAGTGGGAAAATGATTCGTGCACTTCCTATGCTTGAATAGCTTAATATATCAGTTGTTGTGGTTCATCATTAAAATAATGGAAATTACAATGTGCTTTAAAAATCTTAAATAGCAAGATATGCTTTGAAAGAATGAGGCCAGCTCATAAAATCAAAAGGATAACATAATAAATAAAATTCCAGAAACCTGAGCATGTCTACTACAGCTTTGCCCTCCTTCTGACTGTGGTGTTGATGTTGGCAGGCAGTAGGCTGTGATCGACAACTTGGGAGCAATGCCAAGGAAGACAACTGTGGAATCTGTGCAGGAGATGGTTCAACATGCAGGCTTGTGAGGGGACAAGCTAAGGCACATGTCTCACCAGAAAAAAGTAGGTTGCAAATTGATCCTATGGTAATTTATCCTTGACTGTGTTTTCTGCTTGTACATTAATATGCGTATTGCAGAATATTGACCTTTTCACTATATACTTGTTTGCAGTTTTCCAAAGCTACTTATTCTAAAGTCTGTGCTAGATTAGTCTATTGAAATTCCATGAGGGATTCCACACATTAGGGTATAGCTAGGAAAGAATTTGAGATATGCATTTTTTTTATAGAGCTACTCAATTCATTCTATCAGGAATAATCATCAAGATGCACATCTTATTTTAGAGGGTATCCTCATGTTGCAATATATGTGATGCTGCAGCAATGTTTTTAAATCATGGAAACATCTTATAGATGGTTTTATGGAAATTGTGGCCTGTGATTGAAAGTGTCTGGTTTTCAACTTAACTTTTTTTTTTTTTTCCCCCCTTTTTTTCCAAAAGTGTCTAAAGACAGTTGAACTTCAGATACAAGTTAACTACTTGTATGGTACAAAAAACACAAAGTGAAAAGGTGTAATACTTTGTTATCTTTTTTGTGTTTGGCTCAAATTTTGCCATCTTTATCAAAATAATTAGTATCTTACTGTGGGTAACTCTGTGGGTCTCAGTAGTATTGAAACTATAAGAGAGTAGGTGTATCAGAATTAGGCCTTTTATTGAAGTCTTAAGAGTCTAGCTTTTTTAATAACCAGGCAAGGTTTGTCACATGGAGGCTCGCCTCTGACACTTGTGCTTTCCACCCTCATAGATGATGATCCCTATAATCTCACAGCGTATGCCCCTTGTGTTTTTTCACGTGAGATTAACACACTGCTGCCCAGAGAAGTTGTGAATGCTCCCTCCCTGGAAGTGTTCAAGGCCAGGTTGGATGAGGCTTTGAGCAACCTGGTCTAGTGGAAGGTGGAGGGTTGAAACTAGATGATCTTTAATGTCCCTTCCAACCCAAACCATTCTGTGATTCTATGATAGTTGCCTGACGTCTATTTTTTCTGTTTCTGAATTCACAATGTGCATTTGTCACATGGAGGTGGAGCCTTTGGGGTTCATTATTTTCCTGCCAAGCCACAAAATGCAAGGGTGATGATGTGGTGCTCTTAAAGTCAATACTCAAAGTTCAAATGCAAGCAGGTATTTTTTTCAAATAGATGATGCACTTGCCTTTGATAGCTGCATATATTTTAGTACTATTGTAGTTCAGCCTGCAAAGATTGCACTTGTGCCCTGATTTTGAAATAACTGTTTGGTTTATCTTGTACTGCAGTAGGCTAGATTGTATGAATGACCATTCATGTAAGCAGAACAGTACACATGCTACTAAAATCAGAACTTTTACTGATTTTCGTGGTATTGTGATAGGGCCAAAGTCTTTTTTGGGTCAAGTTGTTCAACACTATGGAAGCAGTTTCATATAATCATCCTCTGTGTGAATGAAATGTGGAAATAAAGCCATGCTAATGTATCAGTGAAGGAAGACATCTTCCAAACAGTCATTCATAAACGTTCAGAACTGGTGTTGAGAAGTAAAATATCAACACATGACAGATATATTTAAAAGGAAGCTTGTAAGGTTGTGAGCAGTATGTAAATTTAATTGTGCAATGAGGCAAATTAAAGAATTGGAAGGAAAGCAAGAGCCAAAGATTTTATTATGGAAAGAAAAAAAAAAGAGGGAAAATAAAAGTGCCTAGTTATCTTGGTTCTTAATTTTAAAAAGTTCAGACATTGATATCAAATGATTTCTCATAAAAGACTCACTTTGTTTTGTTATTTTTTTAAAGTTTTTATGTAAAATGAATGCCTTTGATCAGAAAGTTAAGCAGCACTGAAAGAAATCTTACTGTTTTGCAAATATGAAACAAACTGTCATTTGAAAAGCTCTTTATTTTTTCCACTAACACTTAATTGCTTTTGAAAGACAAAGTAAGTTAGACTTATGCCAGGAAGCCAGATTCTAAAATTCTGGTAAAATGATTAAAGGTTTGACTAATGATATTCAAACAAAAATTGTAATAGGTTGTAAAATGTACCATCCCATTGGGAATTGAGATATCATGGGCCTGATATTTCTAGTACTATATGCATGGAACTCCCATTAACTCCACTGCACTTTGTGCACATGGAAAAGTTGTAGGATTGGGCCCTGATGTCTGCTTTCTACACAGTTACTGGCAAGAAATGGTAGGAAAGTGTCCTGGTTCTGATATGAAGAAAGAAGAAAAGATGCTGGTTCTGAAACTAACAGAGAGTGAAGTTGAAGGCACAGACTTGACCTAATCTGGTCTTATTTGATTCTCAAACTATTTGATACTTGCAAGTTTTACCTCTCTCAACTTTTTGCTAAAAGCTTCATACAAAAGGTTTCGATGTTGATAGCTTTGTGACTGAATTTCTTCTTGCCATGTGTTTTATTTCCTATGACATTTGTGTAATTTACCACTGATTGCTTATTGTCACATGTTTGTATTTCATCATCCCCGAGCACACTTAACCAAAACCCTAACTTCTCTTTTGTCATTTATCTAAACAGGGCTCCCTATTCAGTATCATCAGCTTGCTCAGTTTTGTGACAACTTGCTACCTCACATCTTTTTCCCTCGTTGAAATCAATATACATGGAGCTAATAACCTCCATTGTCAAGGTTGCCTGATACTTCACTTTTATACAAATGATTTTTTGCCAAAATTCAAAAGTTGGGTCAGAAACTTTCCATGCCAGGTGCTGAATGTTTTGGAGAAAATTCAGCCAAAACAACTCAGCATATTCCAAGGACACAGCAGAGAAAAACATGTTGTTTCCCACTGTCAAAACATTCCTGAAACCTTTTCTTTAATATGTCTCAACATCCCCCATTGTTGGACTCGATCACGAATCAGGGATTTGAAATTTGGAAGGCAAAGTTCTTCTGGTCATGGACAAGTCTTTTGCAATATCTGTGAATATCAACAGATTTTACTACAATTCTTCAAAAAAAGAGAAAAAACCCCTTTTTCTTCAGGCTCTGTAGAGGCTTCTTGGATGTTAACATCTGACATGTCTGAAAACTTGTCCTTTTAAGTGTACTCTACCTTGTTACATGTCCTTAACTGCAAACAAATCACATGTGTGCAGTTTCCTTAGAATAAACTAACATGTTGCTTTTCCAGAGCTAAGTATCCTTGAGGTTGCTCTTCCTTTCTAATTTGTTGCAGTGTAGAATGGGTACCATGGGATGAGCTCTGTGATGCCTCCTGCCTCACATTTAGACAATGCAGAAGAGATTTTGTGGAGAGCTTCTGAATTTCCTGAGCTTCAAAATTCTGACTGGGTGTGATGAGAACACGAGGAGAGGGAAAGATGAGACTAACTGAACAGAAAAATTTGACATCTGTTCATACAGTGAAGCAAAGACAGATATGAGAAGGTGGGAGAGGCACCTAGGACTGGGTGTACAGATACAGTGAAGGTGTAGGATGAAGGAAAAAGAGGAAGAGTAGAAGACTGATAAGAAGTTTCTCACTCCATCTCCCACCCCAGATTCCTTATCTGGGATGGGAGATGGAGTGAGAAACACTTGGAAAGGAAGGGGGAAAATCAACTGTGTATATAGTCAGGAGAGGGAATTGGGGCTGGTTTGGCAGGAAAACCATGTGAGGGGAGGGGGATAGAAGGCAAATACATTAGCATTTCAGTTTGGATAAATGTTTTTTGAAGCAAATTTCATCACGGTCCTAACATATTGCTCATCAGTTGATATCATGGAATGGTCTTGGAGAGCATGAGCTGGATGTTTTCGGATGAATCTAAACCAGAAGATGTGCCTCAGAAAAGCACCTAATGTTCTCCAACAGCTACTGAATATGCACTCCCTGGGATCAAACTAGAGTTAGTCCAAAGTGAAGCACCTGCAATGTGTATAGTGTTGATGTTGGGTCTTCAGCGGCATCTATTTTAGTCTATGGATCCATTTAGTTTGGTTGGTTTACTTGGAACTGTTATAGGTAGTATGAAGCCTCCTTCTTTGCTTTCCTGATACCTTGTCTTGGAGAAAATCCTGTGTAAGCACATTGTCTATTTCATTATTTATTTCACATTGCATTTCATTGAGATCCATTTTCTTGATGGGCTACTTACTGTGTGTCTTTGTGCACTTTGTCCCATGCATACAAATTTTAGAAGAGGTGTCCAGAAGTAGAAGGGAGCGTGCATGTAACTAAAATGAGTTGAGGCCACACTCTTCATCTCAAAAGCAGGTTACCACACCTTAGAAAGACTTACTCAACCATGCAAAGATATGGCATTCTCAGGTGAAGAGGCAGCCTTGAGTCATAAGACCAGTGGACATAGGGATGGAGGTACAGAGAAGTGGGAGTGTGCGACTGGCGAGGGAAGGACTCAAGGACAGAAACAATGTACCCGTACAGATGTTGCAATGTGACTTTTAGGGTCAGGATACATAACTACTGCTTTCAGTAGCACATACCTGTCTAGTTCAGGTGTCTTTTAAAAGAGTAGATATTGTCTTTGCACAGATTCTTGTCATTAGGCAGGTCAGCGCACACCCCCAGCACCAATGTCTTCTGAAATTATGCCTAATGTTAGAGTGGATGAGGGAAGCCACTTGGACTAGATGATCTTTTGAGGTCCCCTCCAGTCCCCATCATTCTGTGATAAGACTCCAAACATTTTGAGCTTTTTAGTTCCCCTGTGCTGGTAGTTGTTCCTAGACTAATGTTCTTTTAATTTTGAGAGCACATAGGCCTTTGATCAGAACTGGAGGACCAACAGATAAGTGCTGGGCAAATACATGGAAAGAAACAGTATTAATAGGCCTGAAAAAAACTCTTTACCCTACTATAAGAGGAGAGAGGGAAAAACCCCAACTGGCCCATATGTGAAACAGTAAATGGGTCTACCATGGCCCACATGGAAAAATAAATAAAACCTGCTGTATTGGATTGAACTCAGGAATGTGGCCCCTTTATTTTGATCCTGGGGATTAGCTCCCAGTCTTACCATAGCAGGGAGTCTGATCTTGCTCTCATTGAAATCCAAAATCTAAATCCACATTAACACCATAGAAACAGGATCAAACCTTGCCATCTAAAGTAAAAGCAATTTGGGAGCTTAATCAGCAAGTGTTGTGTGCAGTGTGTGCCCACATATTTGCTAAGAGTCCCTGGGTAAGAGCAGAAAGCCCATTTCAAGCAGGTGATGATGACCCACACCCTCGGGAATCCCTACAGTGGAAGCAGGATTAGAATAGAGAGACACTGTCTCACCTGTTTCTCAGTTTTTAAGGTGAGCTTTATGACTCTAAAATCAGATTTTACAGTCTAACATTTCTACATGTTCCAGATGATTTTGGGCTTATTTGTTTTCAGCTTTAGACAAAGGTCAGCAAGTAACTTTCAAGGATACATAAACAGTATTGGGGGAGGGGGGCTGTGGGGAATGATACTTGGAAATTCTATGTATAGATTTCAGGGTAGCAACTTCCCTTTATATTTTCATAAGAGTTCAGTTTTTTTTTAAACAGTGTGAATCCCACTGATTTAATGAGAAACGTACAGCATAACCATTTTTAAATGGGTTTAAAGGGCCTTGTGTTCCTTTAAGAATATTAATTACATGCTTCAACTGAGAACTGTGGACTTCTGGAATATATAGTTTTAGAGCCAGACCTGGACAACTACTGTTTTGTAGGAAGTTAAAGCTGTCCTTGGGAGAAGGTGGAGTCCCTTAGGTCAGCTCTATCCCATTTTCTTCCAATTCCCCATCTCGGTTCAGAATTCCAAAAATCTCACTTTTAGTTTTTCCAGTAATTTACTTCATCTCATGAAGAGGCTGCTAGGTCATAATTATCTCAGTCTGGTTACAAGAATCTCCTGCTTTCAGACTTCTTGACAGGTCTGTGGGGCTGCAGAAGTTGAATGTTGCTGTGGTGGTGAACTTAGTCATCTCCTCTAATGCAAATAAAATACTTTCTGGTAATATTGTCTCCGCCGCAGAGAAACACCAAATTTAGCACCCCCATGAGACTTTTGGACCATATCAGAGAGTGCTTCGGTGGGGGTGGAATGTCTGTAGTACTGCTAAAGGAATGTGAAGCATCCTGAAAAAGGATCAACAAGGCCTGCCGAGGCGAGTGGAGCTTGCTGTAAGGAGGTGGAGGAAGCGCAGCAGAACGACCCTGGTTGTTCTCAAGAGGAGCAGTCCTACACATCTCTGCACATCTGCAAATCTGGGCCTCGTCTGTTCAGCGCGAAGTGCCCTTGGTTCCACTTCAAAACAGCAGTTGTGCGTATTCAGAACTGGTCATAATCAGACTCTTATTTGAGGTTTTGTGCTGTAACTGCTGGTTGGTTGTCAAGACAGGATACAATTCCTGACCAAGTAGCGACAGATGGGCCCCTCAAACCTGCTTTCTCTCAAATACTGTGGAGCACATATGAATTCAGTAGTTATTTCCTTACTTTAAAGATATATACATCCACTACCTTTTGGCTATCTTTAGCAATGCGCCTGATGAAAAACCAAGATGCAAAAAGATATTAAGTGGTTCAGTAGTTAATGTTTTTTCCAGGGTTCCTTAACTGTATTATTGTTCTTACTGTAGTATTTTGCACTCTGGTGGAATACCCAAGTATGAAATTAATAAAGATCATATTTTATTACATCCAAAATAAATTGTTATATTTAAATGACCTTCTTAGAAATTGGCGATATAAAAAACTGTAATGTAAGAAGGTGTTTATTTCAGAAAAAATAATTGCAGTATTTACTTGAAGTATCCTGAACATTTGGCGAGATTTCATACTTATGCTAAGGAGATGTAAACCAGAAGCTGATAATTTAGCATCTACTATAAAAGGGTTGGGTTTAAAGTGGAAAGAAACATTCTTCAACTATTTTTTATTTAAAACTAAACTCAGATATTCTTCCTCTGAATATTGTATGAGTAAATCTGGAGCCAATGTATCACTGACCTTCAACTCACATTACTTTTTGAATTTGTAAAAATGAAGTTCCTCTACACCAGCCCCTAGATCTCTGTTAATGCCATCACTGAACAGAGCATCCTCTGTGGGGTGTACCTGCAATGGGCCCGTGTTTGCAGGTCCTGCCTCAAAGATTTGCAGTTGAGCTGTGATGGAAATGGGAGACAGCACGTCGGGACTTTGTTGCTTGGACACTTTTTATCCTTTTGTGGATATCCCTGTTGTGTGCTGTGCGTACCCTTTTCCAAAAGCATTGCTCTTGTTGGCATGAAAGACTCTGGTCTATTGATTTGACTGTTAACTCAGCTTGCTTGGGCAATTCACAGAGTTCCTACATTTGAAATGGAAAGTAATAACTTTCTGCCTTTGTAAAATGCACTGAAGTAAGTGTGTTGTACATTTATATATGAAGAGGCCACTCAGGCAGCCAAAAACTGTTTTGTACTGACATGTACTATTCAGGGCTGGTTTGGTTTATAGTTAATTTTAAATTGAGGCCCTTACTGGAAGGAATGATCTTATATGGTAAGTTAGATGCAGACACTATGTTATAACATGTACATTATAGCTAATATATATTTGCTCTTAACTGATCTGTAATTGGTTAAGGGTTAGTGTTAAGTAGATGATTTATTTCCTGTAAGTCCTGCCACATATTAAAGCTGTGACCTGCAGCAGGAAATGAGGTGTGGGCAAAATGAGACTGAACAGCTGCAGATTTTTGTAAGGGGGAAGTACTACTTAGCAGATTCCTCATGTCAATTCAATGATTAGGAAATAAAACTAGGACAGGAGAGTGTAAATATGTTTCTAATACACTACTGACATTTCGGTTGGTTTTGTTAATAGCAAATAATTTTCCAATAGCAAGAGAGATTTACAAGTCCATTCATAAGTTTTAATAGTTGCATAGCATAGCAAACAGACTCAGAATACTGTACTTAATAAAATAACATATGATTATTTTTAATAGAAAAATTGTGAAACCTGTTAAATATTTTCTTAGACAGATTTGACAGTTTTCAGTCTAGTGATGTGATGTGCAAATTCCCTGATGCAAGATAACTTCTAAAACAGTTCTTTAATTTTCCTAGGGGAAGAAACCGTGATTGCTGTACCACATGGGAGTCGCAGTGTGAGAATTACCCTAAAAGGACCAGCACACCTTGGTATGACTGAGCTGTTTTATGTATTTTTTCATAGGCAGAAGATAAAAACAGAATCTTGTGTCTGAACTCATCCAGACTTTGGGAATATGGGTAAGATCATGACCTTGAATCCTCTTCCAGTCTTTAATATCCAGCATTGGAGACAGTCCTACATAACACTGGAAGTCCACTTAGTAGAAAGAAATAGTATACATACTTGTGGTTTCTAAATTTATTTAAATCAAATAATTCTTATAGAAGACATCTAAAATCCAATATACTCTTAAACTTCATGCAAACAATTATGTCAAAATTACATTTAAGGGCTTATGTATGGGATTGATGGCACTTGTATAACCCAGCACCAGATTTCTGTTGAAGAGCCTGAGACTGTATAAATAGTCCAGTTGAAATCACACTTGGTCAGTGAGCAGTGTTCAAGGAAAAGTAATCTAGGTAAAAATGAGGTAAGGTAAATAAAGTACATAAACTGCACAAGTCTTGTTTCTTTGTAATACTCTTGGTCATTACCTACAATCTATGAGAAACAGTTTGCTGTTCTGTTACATGTTTGTTTCCTAATGTTTTCTATAAGGTTGATGTTGGTATCTATGATAATTTCTTTACCTATAGGCTTACTTTACATAAAGAACTAATCATTTCAGTAAGTGGGACTGCCATATCAAGCAATGAAGTAAACCATTCATTTAACATTTTGAGCAATTTTTTTATTAGTAAGAGTAGAGAGACAGTCTGAATCATAGGAAAGAAAAATAACTTCTATTACTCGGAGGTGCGTAAATAGAAGACAGAAATAAATTTTATTTTAAAATCGCTCATCTATGTGTTTGCTTTGAAGAATATATTTTCATTTTCTTTCAAAGAAAAAATTGAATAAAACTTCTGCTTTAGAGCAGCTCCAGAGTGACAGTAACTTCTAGTTATAAAACTGGTATCAACAAAGCTGAACTTATCTTGAAATAAATAATATTCATGTAAAACTGTTGCAAGGGATGTATGAAGAAGTGATGCTGACCAGTTCAGGTCAGAACTCTTGGTCTTTCTTAAGTAGTTCTGCAGAAGGAAGTTGTTTCAGCTTCGTATGAGGAAAAAAGTACTAGATTCAGTGGCTCCTGGGGGATTTCTGGAAAGCTCCTGAGGAATGCAGCAGCAACTCGGTAACTAAGTACAGAGCGCTCCTGGCTTCCTACCCAGGGTGGTTCTGTAAAGAAGCTGTGGCTTGGCATTACCTTTGTCAGCTAGTTCTCTAGCTGGATGGGAATTGTGAAATGTTCCTTTAACCACTTCCCCTAGCACATCTGTTTGCAAATCTGTGAGGATTTAGACATTTGTTACCTAAAATTAAAATGACAGAGGTGAAAAACAAGTGAGAGCTGTGGTGGAGAGAGAGGTGGAAATTGCATGTGGCTTCATAGCCAGATCTTCAAGAACTAATGTTCTACGGGCTGTGCTTTGGGACAATTTGCTTGTCTGCCTTTCTGATGGTATGTAAGTTTGTGGGTGTTTGTTACTTAACAGAAAATATCAAGTGATCTTTAGTCTGCAACTTCATTGACTTCTGTGTGGGTGTGCTGGTATAATAAAGGCAGAATTTAAAAATTAATCACCTATAATTACGGGCTCCATTTGTCAGAGACATTCTTCTTGGCTTGTAAGGAGTTGAATTTAACTTCTACTTATTGTAGAACTTCATACTGCCTCCTGTTGCCAGTATATCTTTGCTCTTAAGTAAAGTCAGCAGCAAGAGCGAATGCTCGAAGAGCACTATGGAGTTTCTGGCACTTTTCCCTTTATCTTGTGTTCTTTTGTGCTTCATCCTGGGCTTTATGATCCGCTCTTGTTCCAGGGAAACACAGCTGCTGGATTAATCAAAAATGGAAATGTGGTTGGAGATGTAGTGCATAACAGATTTGAAACAAATAAATGCTCTGAACATTGCTTTACAATCAGCAGCTTAGTGTTTTAGGAAAGACTGCATTTCTTTGTAACTGGTAAGAATAAATATTTCCTTTTGTGTGTACAGACACTTTCAGACAGGCAACAGATTCATCGGAGAGCAGAGGTGTTACTTCGGGTTTTTTACAGATAGGTCCCTCTTGTACTTCTGTCTGCTTGGATTTTGTGAATGATTTGGTGGAAAATAACCACATAATTAGTACAAAAATGGTTATGAATAAAATGTTTCATTGTGTTGGTTTTATTTTTGATTTGGATGTATTGTGGCTTTTCTAGCAGTTGTTTTAAGAGCATTAGAATCAAAAGAAAGACTAAAATTTCCCTGAAATTAATCCTCCAGCAGAAGAAACAGGAAAACCAGAAGCTAATATTTTTACAAGTGGCTAATGCTAGATAACTGAGTTCATGAACTCAGGGAGGTTAAACTAAAAGGAACTGAAACTCAAACTCTTTTCCCCCCTTTTGTTAATTTCTTCTCTGCTTGCAGTGATTTGCATTACTTGACAGTATTTAGCTCGTACATCCATGCACTGCTTTGTCTTTGGACAGATGCTAGGAGGAAGACAATGTTGCTTGTATTTTGAAAAAGAACACATGTTTTATTTTGGGCCCCTGTATTGTGCTATCTACAAAAAAATCACATGGAAAAGAAAGAACTTTTGGGTAGCAACATGATTTACTCCTTCTTACACTGGGAGCAGGAGCTATTTCCTTGGGAATTCTTCCATGCATCTCTCTACACAGTGAGGTATCTGCAGTGGGTTCCCCATGCTGCACTGCTATACTCCTGCCTGCCACTAAGAGTATGGGAGGCTTTTGTGGTGAGTCTTCCATCCACAGCTGGGCAAGGAATTTCCAGGAGGAAAACCTTCTTGTTATGAAGGTAAGGTAAATAACACAAAGACAGACAGTTAAAGGTCTTTGGCACCAGTGATTATCTTGTTAGGTACAGAAACAGGTCAGCACTCAAGAGAATTCCTGTCCTTATGACTCTGCATGTCTGGAGTCCTAAAGACCCCTTAAGGAGATGTTTCCCTAATTTAGGATGGGGAAGCTTACTCCTGAAGTCAAACTTCCCACCTCTCCAGGATTACAGGACCCTGCAGAACAAAAAAATGTTTGGTGTTTTTTTTTTTTTTTCTAAACCTTGCTCATAAGCCAGTTGGTGAAACCTTTGGTTCCCAGTTACTGCTCTGAAATCAATAAAGTAGGGGGTTTTTAAGGGAACTGCTCCCTAGAGCATTCACTAGATGCTTGGTTTCAGTCTGTTTTAGAAGCCTGTGATGACAAGCACTAGATACTACTGAACAGGAATATATTGCATCAGAGGTTATCCATTGTGCTGTGGAATAGCTCTTCATCTCCCTGTGTGACACACTTCTAGGAAAATCTGAACAGATGTTCTAAGCTTCACTGACGTGACCTCCAGAGATACAGATCATCCCTTTATAGCTGGACCTTGCAAATAAACACATACTTTGGATTGAAGTCTAGTGTAGCTCTAACATACATTTATGTCAGCTCTCAGTGAGTTATCATGTTGTTGCTTTCTGAACAATATTCTTGGTTTGTGGTTAGAAAAACATAAAAAAATATTTTTTATTAAGAAAATGAGCATAAGCACTGTAAAGTAATGCAGCTCAGGTCACCAAATTAACATCTTTTTGCAACAGCCAGATGTCTTGCTTTTGCAATCCCAAACGCTAGTTTCAAAGAGATCCTGCACTCCTGAGGATCCTACTGACTTTATGTGGAGTTAAGGGTACTTGAGATTTGCTGATTTGACTCCTATTCAACAAAATGACAGAATAACAGGCACCATGCATTAATACTTACTGTTAAGCAGTGTGAATTTGGGGTCAAGGCTTGCAGAAGCTTAATCTAAGAATGCTGAGTTCCAGATATTAAAAAGGTTATTTTTAATGCAATCAGGAAAGAAAACTTCCATAAAAGTGGCAAACGAAAATATATAGTAGTCATCTAAATACTTGTTTATTCTGTGATTTGTTTATATCTATTTGTTCCTAATGGAAACATGTTGGACAATGGGGCACTTTGATTCCCAGAGATTTATTTTTTCTCTTTCACAAAGTACTTTTAATTCACCACTAGATTCATACCCTATGATCAACACAAAGTCATTTAATAGGAACGTATCCTTCCTTAAACTTCCTTCCAGCCATGTATGTGATCTTTGTTATCAGCATCAGGGAACTTAATGCTTAGAAACCTGGGATTATGTTGGTACCTTTTCAAGGAGCTTAATATCTTCTAGATTGTCTTTATTTTCTTTGTTGGGGATGTTCCAGAATATATTTATATTTTAAAAGATCTTAAGGAAGAAAACAGCAATGATTGACTGCAGCATTCAGAGTATGATTTCAGTGCAGGTAAAACCAGATGCTCTTAACCTAAATTATCTAGCCTGAATAAGGTAACTCTGTTTAAAGTACCAAAAAAGGCAAGGTTGTTGGAGAAAGAGAGTATTTATAGCTCATCAAAAGGTTCCTTTTAGCTAGCCTTGAGCTCATCTGAGATTCATGCCTTTCTCATGCAGTACTCTGATAGATTGTAACCAGACCAGTGTCTTTCATGTCATGCATCTTCCTGTGCCTATACGCTGTATTATGCAGAGCCCAAAATTCTACCTTCGTTATGAATATCTTCCTTTAGCTTTGTCCACTTATAGTTCAGTCAGTTTGCTGGAAGTGACTCAATCCTAAAATGTTTAATTTATCTTCTGGAAGTTGTGGGCTGTTAGTTTAATCTGTTTCCAAGGAGTGCAGAACAGCTCAAAACCAGTTTTCATCACCACCTGTTCTGAGAAAGGGACATCCCTTCGGCAGTGCTGCAGCTTCCCACCTCCTGGCTGTGCTTTTTGCTCTCATGGGAAATATTCAGAGTTAATGACCTCTGGGAAGGGTAGAGTGATACAGGTATTGAGGTGAATGTTTGGTGAGTTTGACACCACTCAGGCTTCTCTGGAGACTGCTGAAATTGCTAGGCTTTTGAGTTGCATGAAAGTATGAGTTATTTTTCTGTGTATTGATTCTATCTGTTTTGAATTTCTTTCAGCTTGTCCTGCTGAATCTGTTGCTTTATAACTATGCACAGCACTTGGTGTAGGAAAAACTGTCTCAGAAGTACTTCTGGTATGAGAGAACAGTGTGTTCGGGCAGATATTCCTGTGCTGACATGTCATGCAATTATGTATCAGCCTATAATCTGAAACAACTAATATCCTCACAGATATTCTGTGTGGTTTTTTAGTGCACATATATGGCTGTTACTTGCAAGGCAAAGTTGTGAACATTACTTTGACTTCTTTGAAAATAAAAAATACGCTGTTTAAATTTACTCATTCTATGTTTCTTCTTTAGTTATAGAGTCAAAGACACTACAAGGAGACAAGGGAGAACACAGTTTCAATGCTCCTGGAACATTTGCCATAGAAAATACAACTGTTGAATTTCAGAAGAGTACAGACAGGGAAATCATAAAGATCCAGGGACCTCTTGGAGCAGATTTCATTATCAAGGTGGGATGTGTGCATGTACAAATCTGCAAAGATATTGCAAGTATGTGCAACAGAGTAGGTGGCTGTCCATCAGGTTGTAGGAATTAAACAAAATCTTTTAGCTAGCAAATAAGAAATCCTAATTACAGTGCAGAGATAATTTATATTAAGTATATCCAAACAAATTAAAATGTTACGAAGTTAATGTCTTTGCTGTGGTGGAAAATAACACAAGATCCTTAATGGTAAAAATGTCCAGGACTTTTGTTTTAAATATTACTGAAAGGAGAACAGCGTGATCCAGTGCAGCGGTTTGGTGTTAATCCAATTGAAGACTGCCACCTACTGAATCTGAGCATTGCTTCCAGCAGTGCCCTGCAGTCTCCCTTAGACATTGCTAATCCAGCTACTGACCATTTGTAGTGCTTTTAAGTGTCTTTTCTACCCAGACCACGTACCCATGGCTTGCCTCATATCATGCAGATATTTCTGTCTAGAAACACATCAATATTTGACTGCCAAAGGAAGACTGTCATACAGTTTTCCATTGGAAATTAAAGATGTTTCAGTATTATCACACCACTTAGCTTTTTCTGTCATGTTGTAGAAATAGACTTTCAGTAGGTTTTGTTTTGTTGGTTTTTTTTTTTACATCTCCAGTGTCACACATGCAGTTGGACTTGCCTGAATATGAGCCAGTGTGCTTAGATCAATTATAGACTTCCCTCTCCAGCAAATTTAAAAAAATTTGTTAACAAAAGAGTTAAGACAAGAATACAGTTAGAAACTTTGCTAATCAAGGATAGATAATAAAATAGTTACATTAGTACCCCAAATAATTTGAAAAACAAAGCAACATACTAGTGTTTGACTATTGGAAACTTAAATTTGTTACTCGATAATTTCTAGAGGTTTTATGCCTGTTATCGTATAATTCTCTGCTATGATATATAAATTATGTTTTGAAATGATATGAACAGTAGAGTACAGTATGCACATGTGTTGTAATGGAAATTTCTTCAGACCAGGTACTCTGGATCAAAAGAGAGTGTGGTTCAGTTCTTTTTCTATCAACCCATCAGTCATCAGTGGAGACAGACAGACTTCTTCCCCTGCACAGTGACATGTGGAGGAGGTAAGTAATGTCAATTTTTCAGAAATGTTTACAGCTGAAGATTAAAAGTGGCTGATTTACAGCCTTCCTTCTGTGTTTTTATTGATTAAATGTTTTTATTTCTTTGCACACTGATGGTTCTACAGAAAAATAAATGACAGAGTAGCAGGTAAGTTGGTTAAGTTAATATGAGCATAGGTTTTTTTATGTTATGTTGCTGGAAGACATGCTCTTCCATAAGGAATGGTCGTTTGAGTAAGAACTTTGACTAAGAAATAAAGGTATGACATTCAAAGTGGAAAATTACAATTCATAAAGGATATTTTGGGAAAGTAAGCAAAGAAATAAAATGCTATTTTAAAATAAGGATAAATAAAAGATGAAGGAAGAAGGTGTTTCTGGCCACAGAACTCTCATATGGGGGAGAGTTTTTGAATACTTAGTTTAGAAATTTACACAGAAAGCAGAATAAGTAAATGGAATTTAAAGAACAGCTTCTATCAACACCTTTGGCTATCTGATCTTAGACACTTAGTCCTGATGGTAGTTAGAGCAGCAGGTAGGTTGCCACAGTGTGTACTCCTGGCTTAAACACTACAGCTTGTACAATGATTAGGCAAAGTGCAGTTCAGTGCTGCTGCTGCTCATCCAGCCCAGTGCACTGCTTGTCATGTCTGGTTTTGCAAAAAGCATGACCTCATAGTAGGAGGAGTGTTTGACATTGTACATAGCTATCTCAGTTCAGCTGGCTTTAACCAGGTCACCTGAAAAACAGACTGGGATACTAGTGATACTGGAGTAGTGGTTTTCTTGGAGACTACAAATATGGTTTAAATAGTTTCTTGGGACATGAGTAAAGAGTGAAAGATGTTTAAAGCACGAGCAGACTCCGAGGATCTTTTGATGTACCATCCGTTTTGGCACATGCACCTCATTTTAATCTGAAATGCAGACAATATGTGTGTATAATATGTAGTCCCACAGGAAACTACTGTGTGACTTATAAGATACTCGGCCTCACAAAGTGTGATTCTTGCTGGATCGGTGAGTGGCAATACAGATCCTCTGATGATTCCATCACACTGTGTTTATTAACCCACCTGACAAGGAAAGAAGTGTAAGGCATCACAGTTATTTTTGAGGACTGCATGTAAACACTGGATAACTCAAGGGACATATTTACCTTCAAATTTATCGGCTCAAATCCAGCCTTATTCAGCCTAGTGTTGTGGTTTGAAAATTATAGATACATGTCAATCTCTTTGAAATTAGCCAGGGTTTTCAATGCCCTGCTTTGCAGCTGCATGTCTATAATATGAAACTGGTAACTTTATCAACAGGGCTTGACACTCTTAATGGCAGTACTGAGAGAGGCCAGTAACTGAAGAAGCACAGAAACTAAGCTACTTGCTTACCCATTAAAGTAGTAGCATAAAGAATGGCACATTACTGAGGCATGCAGGGAAGTTGTGTTGCAGCTGCCTGGCTTTAACCTGTTATCTTTAAGTGGATTTAGTATCCAGATTGTCTGTTTGGCATCTTTTACTGGCAGTAAAAGAAAAAGTTCCTCACAACAGAAACTTGGAATGAGTGCACCACCATTCCTCACTTGGATGCTGCTTCTACATTTAGTTCTGTAATCTCCATGTGTGGGAAGGGGGAGTGTGATGGCCATCTCAGAAAGCAGAGTCAAGCTTGAATGAGCAAGAACGTTTAAAAACTGTATTTATCTTATTTGCAAGTGGCGTATCTTCTGGGTCCTTTCAGTGCTTACAAGAACTGGAACATACACACTTTGAGCACTGGAACTGCTTAGTTTTTCTTTATGGCTATCACTTGGATTCATGATGACACTGAATCAGCCAAGAGGCACACAAGTAAAGCCATTGATATATTAGACTTAGCATTTTCAGTAGACACTGGGACTTGTGCTGTTAGTTTATTGACTCTATTTGGATTTTAATTCTTGTGGTTTCAAACTTTTTTTCTTTGCACATACCAGAACATCCTTCTCCTCTCCTCCATTGAAGTCCAAGTCAGATCTTTTGAATGAGTCTTTTTTTCTTAGCCAAAAAGCAACCTAGTGGTTTATAAAACTCAGATCCCTTCTTGTAACCAGTTTCCACACAGATTTTTTTTTTTTTTTCTTCAAGTACCTTACTTCAACTTTTCATTTGTTGGCTCTTCAACTAGGAATGTTCTTGAAGCTGTTTCTTGGTTTAACTTAGCAATGTTTTTGGATCTCATCTTCAATTCCTCTGGCTTTCTGTTTTAAGTATTTATTTTTTTTAGCATACATGACTCTGTAATATGGCTTTCTAACATACATAGTAACTCCTACTTGAAGGAAGGCAGTTATAAATTATGGAATGTGTAGTAGAACCATATGACTTCGTAGGGCTGCCTCTGTGACAGCTGAGCTGCCCTAGTACATGTATTCCTGCATCACATAAGGATATGTATACTTTTATAGTTAGAATATTATTGGAATAATGTACCAGAGTCACATCTGGTGTTAAGATAGGTTAAGATAATTGTTATGCTGAATTGCCTTAAATTAAGATCTAGTCCTGCATGTTCCTGTGCAGTGTTTCCTTGTTTAAAAACAAACCAAAGAAGAATAATACAGGAAATTAATTCAATGGACAGTCCATTATTTGAGGGGGATAAGGCTACTTTAATTTATCTCCATTACCAAAATTTAATTTTGCTTCTTTATTAGGTTATCAGCTAAATTCAGCTGAATGTGTGGATATTCGTCTGAAGCGTGTTGTTCCTGACCACTATTGTCATTACTATCCAGAAAATAAGAAACCAAAACCCAAGCTTAAAGAATGCAACATGGATCCCTGCCCTTCTAGGTTGGTAGGACAAAAAAATTTAAGTGTGTGGTATAGTCAGTTACTAAGGAATAAGCAATTGCATTTACTTAATTTCAGTTCTTTTCATCTTTAAGGCTGCTTAATCTTGGTTGAGTATTGCACATGTTAAAGGCTGATGTCTGGCACCACTGCCAAGAGATTTGTGGCACTTCTTCAGTATTGCAGAGGAAACTTTGCTTTATACAGGAATATTGTAAATATATTGGTCAAGGGCTTAATTCTACTTTATGCCTTTTGCTGAGTGGTACAGCACTGGTACAAGGATTTTGCGAGGCTGTATGAGGAGGACAGGTTGTTTGCTTTTGGATTTATTGGTGCTGCTATTTGGGATTTCTCATTAGTCGCACAGTAGCTCCAGTTCTCAGTCACTATACAAGTTGTGCACATGGTTCAACTTGGTTTGTTCATCTGCCTACTGTAAAAGCTTCATTCATCATTTGTACTGTGTAGTTGACATTTAATTATTAAAGTTGGCGGGGGGAGGTGTTCATTTTTTCACACTAAGAATTAAAAAAATAATTTTTTTTAAAAAAATCATTCAAAGTAAACATACTTGTGTTACAAATACCACAGAATATTATTGCCAAATTATAAAGGCTATAGTATACATAAATTGTATTGAATTGCACTATAGTATTTCAAGCTAACTTTTGGATTGTCTGGTGAGGTTTCCTGGCTGTGGTAAAGAATCTTAAAATAACATCACAGTATCAAGTCCCAGAACCTCACATTAATATGCCAGCTGGCTGAGCTACAGTTATATGCAAGAAGAAAAGGAAACACTCTCAATGGAATTTCATTTCCTATAGCTAAACTGTCCATTTCCTTTCATTCCTGTTGAACATAATTGTTGATAGTGACCTCTAACAGTTATAGATGTGCAGACTTTCAAGTTTTTTATCCTGGAGAGTTGATCACTATATGGAGTGGTAAGACTTCAGTAATACTTAATGGCAATGGATGCTAAATGTTGCAAAGCTGGAATGGGAAAATTACGGAAGGAAAGGGCGTAATGATCTTTTTCCTTGCAAATGTAGCTTATATAGACAGAAAAAGGGAAGTACTACTACCATATTTCTTAGTATTGGAAGTCAGACTTTATGCCTGATCTCTGCTGTGCAGTTCATATAACAGCTCTAGAAGGGTCCTAAGCACCGTTCAGGATGTATGTGGGGTTAATCCTGTGATGTACTTATTTGTGTCACTCATGTTCCTCAGCAGTCTCTGTTAAGATATAAATATGTTACTATTTTCTTGTTAATAAGGTAGCACAGACCTAAAGAATCACTTATAATAAATTTCTCTGCCAAAGACTTTCTTATTTAATATTTTTTTGATGGTATGAAGTAGAGAAACTGTATGGTGAATGGATCTCTGTGCAGAAGAGGTAAGATTATACCAGTCATTGTTTGCCATGAGGGAAATGTGTAACAAATGTAAGACTCCCTCATTTCATGTTGGGAATTGCTTACTTTAAGCATGATCATGTAAAAGTATGTAGTTGATGTACAGTCTTGGGTATGAGAAATAATGATGCAATATTTATTTTCTTGACAGTGATGGATTTAAAGAAATCATGCCCTATGATCACTTCCAGCCACTTCCTCGGTATGTATAATCAGGATAGCACACATGTCAGCATTAACACAATTTTCACTGCAGATGGACTATTTGAATAGTAAAATCGTGGGACATCTGATTTAATTTTTTTTTTTTTCTGTACAGGAGAGCAAGTTTATAATAATCCTTGTGACTTATTTCAGTGTGCTCTGGGTGCATTATTTCATTGTGCTCTGGATGATTAGGTTAACAGTAAGAGGTTAATATGCTCTCTTTGAAAATATAAGTATGGAAGACTTCAGAATATCAATATGGAAGACTTTAGAAGACTTAGGAGTTGTCCCCCTAAGCCTTCTCCTGCTGTAGGGCAGAGAAGAGCATCTCCTTTAGAAAGCATGTATTCTTATCTTTACATTTTTTTTGTTTAAAAATGTGTGCATTGAATATATTCTTTTATAGAATAGGTCTTCCTATGTTACAGGACTCTAGAAATTCTTCTTCCCTTGAGAGGTCTCATTCTTCTGCTCTTCTTTAGACCTACAGTCTGTCTATTGACATGAAGGCTAACATGTCACTTTAAAGATGCTGAGTTGCCTGAATATCAATTGCTGTCAGAATGCAATTTGTTGCTGCTTTTATTTATTTATTATCTGAATCAACCACAAGAATATAAAACTCCTCTGGAAGACTTAGATGTTTTGTAAAGAGTGTTAGAATGAAAAAGCATTGAGCTATCTTTACTGTTGATGTAAAGAATTATAGTTGATGGAGTTAGATGCATATTTATCTGAGTTGAACCTCTGCTTTATTATGTCATGAAATGAATAATGTGTATTTTTCTAAAGAAGTAAAGATATGAAGTAATAAGAATGAAATCATAGACTTGCATGGCTCAGTGGAGCTACTGATTACAGCTGATATAAATGTCATAGTTTATTTCTGTAGCAATTTACGCTCGTTGTGGATCTGCTGTCCTGTGATGTACTTTGGCTTTCATACATAGACTGAGATTTTTTTTTTTTTCCGCTAGAGCTTTATGCTGTAAAATTCCATAATTACATTCTATGTCTATCCCCTTCAATTTCTTCTGCCAATTCCTTTGTACTTTAGATCTCCTCTGGAACTCAGCACAATTTATTTACATGAGTATTTCGTCTTCTGAACCACTCAGGGCTTGGAGACCAGTTGGAAGAGAAATTTTATCCCCCTTTCTGTGCTTTACTGTGCTCAGCATGTTTTCATGACGCTGTGGTGAGATAGATTATGTCTGCGATAAAGCTGTGGGCAGGTTCTCTTATGTCAAACACTGAGAACTACAGACAAAGGCCCACCTCGTTTCAACACCTCAGTGTGTTCTGTCAGAAAGTATCATAGTCTTCCTGGGTGATGCTCAGAAGTAAGAACTGTAAGATAGCAGATGGCCGAGCAGGGCTCAGAGTTGTTGCCAGCAGGAAGGAGAGAGAGGAAACAGGCTGTGATCCACTGGGAGGGTGCATAAAGAAACACAATGAAGATGTAAAATCACCTTTTCTTGCTGAGATTTCTGAAAGAAAACAGCAGCTGAAACAGCCAGTTTATTTACCTGCATCATGAGGTGAATCTGGTCCAGCAGATTCTGTGCAAGTCCTGCTTCAGTGTAGCAGGATCTATTTCCTCTGTGCTGTTGCCTGGCAGGTCACTGCAATGCATTAGCCGGTGCCAGTTCTGCCAGGGCTTCTTCCACCTTTTTGCTTTTTCTTTTCTTACCTGTATCCTACATGCTAACCCAAGACTGTTGCAAAGCAGGCAGAAAGCCAGAGTAGATATACTTGAGCAAAGCTGTACAGACTCCTTCACCTGGACCAGCAGTCACACATGACACCTCCTACATAACACGAGGGCCATGTGGAGGGCTGCTTTGCAGTCCTGTGGCGTTTACCTCGACTTTCCCATTCACACAAGGAAGTTGTGGGAAAGTCGTGGTGTGCACCGCAAGATCTTGAAAGAGTTCTCCTGTGGCTAGAGTTGTAAATGCCCCACTGAAATATTTTTACAGATGGAGAATTCTTTTGAAATAAATAGAAAAATTTCCCAGGATGAAAATTTTCTTTTAAAGCTTTTGGAATGCCTCCATTTATTTCAGACTTGTTGGACTGTTGAGGATCCCTTGACAGCTGTGGGTTCTGGAAAGTATCTCCTTGACTGCTTACCCAAGACCCCCCTTTTCCCCAGTAGCCATGGACCTCACTCCATCTTGAAAATGCTTATGGGAGTATGGGATCTGGAGTGTGTTCGAAACTGATGAGATAAAGAAAAACAACTATAAAACTTCATGCTATAAACACTTGAGAGGCTAGTATTACATATAGCACAGTGAGTTTTATATATATAAATCCATGAGCTGCTAATTCATTGAACAGTTAATTGCTCTTTAGTTCCTGAATTTTTTTAAAGAAAATGACTTAACACTGGCTGTTCATTTAAGTCAAGGAAAAGCGTAACTGTTGCTCTTCAAATGTATTTTGTACTTGTGATATGATAGCAGTATCTGGGCATATGGCTTCATTCTGAATGCTTTTGAGTATGTACTCTATGGTTAATGTTCCGTGGCTTGCTGTATGTTTCATACTCATTCTTCTGTTGAGCTTAAGCATGATTAATATGTTTTTGTAGGAAGTTTAATGAATTGCTTAAAATAGGAAGTGTCCTTGATTTACCTGCTGTAACATAAAAAGTGTGTAGTAATTACTTAAATTTACCTTTGATTTATAGGCCTTTGCTTCATCTACGCTGAGATTATGACTTCCTTTATGATATTTAAGTTACTCTTGGTGATTTTGGTGAGATATTGTAGTACTTGCTGAGTCCATTGTTCATAATGGATATAATTTTCCATGATCCATTCTGAGCCCTGTCAGTTGTAATAGGAATAAGTTTTAAACTAGCAAGACATTGATGAACTATAAGATGTGCTGCAGGACGCAATCATTTTCTAGGGCTTAGCTTTGATTGGGGTGAGTGGTGGCAAGAAAGCAAGAGGCAGGAGGTGAAGAGTGAGGAAAATTGCATGGGGGTCAGTGGAACCTGTAGACAAATGCTATGCTAGAAGCTTGTTATCTTTAGACATGACAGAAGCAGGACGTTATTGAAGTTAGATTTTGTTGAGAAGTGTAATGTACATGTCTTAAATGTACATTAATGCTAAGACCAAGAGGTCAGCGAAACAGCATTTGTAACCTAAAAACCTCCATGTAATTCTCACTTCAGATGGTGCAGCAGTTTCCATCTTTATTGTAGTTAGGTCCAAGGTCATGGATAGATGTCCATTTTGAAGACATTACCTCCCAGCAGGTTATTTCTCATGCCTGTGTTGGATGCTACTACCCCACAGATCTGCTGGTTGTCAGGGCTGTGTGAGTTTTCCTTAATCTGTGCACCGTGCTGCTTCAGGACAAATTAGCTATGTTAGCTGAAGCAGCTGCAGTGGGTGAGCAGCTGCCTTTTGCTTGAAGCAAGTCGGAAAGTGTGAATACAGACATTCAACTGCCTTTTAATGAGGGTGGAAAGTCTTGCAGAACTACAGTGATGACCAGCCAAATGGTACCTGTCACAATTTAATTTGTTCACAGTCCTTATGGATGAAGACAGCTTGAAATGAAATGGCTGGACTTACCCAAAGCAAGTATTAGAGCTCCAATAAAAATTCTTTCATGAACAGATTTTTAAGGGTAGTCTGCATGATGTGGGTAGTAATGACCAACTGTGGGTAATAACACCCTCAGTCAGCACAATCAGATCTGTCTTTGTCTTTGGACTTCGTATAATCTCAAGTACATGTGCTTCTCAGTCTCTGACAAGGGTGATAACGGTATATTTCACCATGTAAATTAACTGTGAAAAATATCCTATTTAGATGATTAGACTAATTGTAAGTAAAATCATTCCAGTAATTGAACTCAGTAGATTTAGTGTCTTTAACTTATGTACGGGAGTAAGATTTTCAGTTATTTTGGGAAATGTACTTAAATTTATAGTTCTATTTTTCTTCTCATTTTACACATGAATTTAAGCCTGGAAAAATGCAAGATAGCTCTTTAATTCAATGAATTTGTATTCAGTGTGTGGTAAGAATCCAGCAACCAAGCTATCAGTGGGTTTTAATGACACTAAGGTTGGATTCAGGATTTTGCACTTTTAATAGAGGTTAGTGGAATAAAAATAGCCTTATTTTTAATATATGTGAATTCTTTTTCCAGGTGGGAACATAACCCTTGGACTGCATGTTCAGTTTCTTGTGGAGGTGGTATTCAGAGGAGAAGTTTTGTGTGTGTAGAGGAGACCATTCATGGAGAGATACTGCAAGTGGAAGAATGGAAATGCATGTATGCTCCTAAGCCCAAAGTAATTCAAACCTGCAATCTGTTTGATTGTCCTAAATGGGTGGCAATGGAATGGTCTCAAGTAAGTTGAAAAGTAACTTGGACCTTTATTCTTGTTTTCTGAAGAAAGCCTATAGTCTTGTGTTTCCATGTATTTGTGAGCAGAGAGCTATTAGAAGAATACAGCCCTGCAAGCGTAGTTCGTAGTACTTACTAGGAGAAGTTTGCACTAAGTAATTTGGCCTGATAATCAAATTGTTAACATGTCTGTGTGGAGAAAAATGCATATAGAATTATTTATGCCTGTTGAATTCCTGCTTTACATGGAGGAGAAATTAGAGCCAGAGGTCAGGCCTCTTTGCAATCAAGTCGTTTGTCTCAGTTCTTGATAAATGTAATATTTCATTGCATATAATAGCTAAAGGCATGTCTGTCTAGGGGCTGACATGTCTGCAAGGGTGATTTTCCAGCATTCTTACCTTTCATTATGGTAACAAGAACATAAAGCCAACTTATCTTGGCTGTAGTTATCTGATACAGTCAGATAGCTCAACACTTCTAGAATTCAAGTTCATCCAAGTGACATCACTGACATACAGTGAAGAAACTGTTCTTGCAGCACGTCTGACCCAGCTCTAGCTGAAAATGACCACTGTGAGAGAGTGTATTGTCAGTTCTTAGCCACCTCTGTTTCAGACTGTTGCCAATCAGATAAGCTTTACAGAACCCCAAGAAATAACTTGCATTCCCAAAACAGACATTTTTTCCAGCATCAACCTTTTCTTTATTCACCTAGCAACGCAGGGACAAATTCATACATCTCTGATGCCTGATTGATTGTGGGAAAACTTCAGTGATACATCATCAGTACTTCTACCTTGCTTTTTAACAGTATTCATAAATATAATAAAAAAGAAAAATGGTTGCGTTGTCTCCTGCAGTGCACAGTGACCTGTGGCCGAGGCTTGCGTTACCGAGTGGTGCTGTGTATAGACCACCGTGGGCAGCACGTCGGTGGCTGCAATCCACAACTTAAACTACACATAAAAGAAGAGTGCATCGTGCCAATACCATGTTACAAGCCAAAAGGTAACTGGAATTTTGTCTGGGTCTGTTATTGTTTTACATTTTTGTTAAGAGAATTAAAAGCCCCTGGTAACCTTTTTCAGAAATGCCAGAAGCTGGAATTTACTAGGACTTATTTCAGTCTTGGCAGAAACAAGCATTTTAATTATTTGTGCTAGGAAAAGTGCCCTGCTGATATTTTTTGCTGATAATGTGGCCAGACTGTCATGAGGTGAACATGCTAACTAAATCTATATAGCCTGGTCAAATTGGGAAAAACAGAATTAATGAGTTCAACATGGGGAGGAGGCGTTGTTGAGTAATACTTTAAATGGGAATAACTCCATATGTATCACCTGGGATCTTGTTTGTTTGCATCTCCTTAAATGTGCCAACATTCTCAGTGGGCCTCATCAGTTCATTAAGTTGTAATGAAACCGATTTCCTTATCTTTTCCCCATTCCTATGTATTTAAAAGGTCTGTAACAATGACATAAATTGACAATATTCTCTAAAACAGTTGGTAGAGGCATTAAACAGTGGGTGGGAAGGTGAAAAGATAAAACAAAGATGAGGGGGGACACTAGTATATCTTCTCCCTTATTCATATCTGTCCCTCTGGGCCCAGAAAATGTAACGGGTGCTACTCATATTCTTTCAGATTTTATTTGAAAGGCTGTATTTCAGACCTTCACAACTCACCGTAAAGATTTATGCAGAAAAATTGAAAGCTATCTGTAGACAACCCTATGTTTCTATTCAGGATGTTTTCAGACCCTAGAGAATCCATCAAGCAGAAAACTCTTCAGGGTTAAACCATGAAGTAGAAACTAGCACTGAAATTTTAAGAACCACCTTCTGCGGTTTTATCTAGGTTTGGAGGCAGAGATCTTCAATTAGCTTACAGTACTCTGAGAAAAAGCATCACAGAAGTGTAGGATATATAAACAGATAAAAGAAGCTAGTTTTCTTTTTGAAATTAATTTCCAGTTTTTCAAAAGCTGGCTAACTCGGGGAAAAAAAACAAACCAAAAAACCAAATTGCTGTGAAAATTTTCTAATGCAGCCAATCTATCTGGAGAGCAATGTACATTTGCTATGCTCTGGCTTCTTTTTCAGCTATAAACTTAAGTTATGATGATAATCCATTTCCCTGAGATATAAGCTAGATCTGCTAGAAACTGCCTGCATTTGGGGAAGATGTGGGAAGGAAAAAAAAGATTAAACAGAAATTGTATTACTGGTACCCTCTCAGTAAAAAGGGCTGTCAGAATGGAGCTCAAACAACATGGAGAAATTGTGTTTTACTATCCAGTATATCTTTATTCAAAAGCATCAGATCAATAAGTAATGTAAAGTGTGAAATGCTAAGGTGAATAATGCCAACATCTACATATTGCTTTGATTTTGGAGGAATTACTTAAGGGGTTTTTTTGTATTGGTTTGGTTTTTTTCTCTACCAGAAAAAAATCCTGTGGAAGCAAAATTGCCATGGTTTAAACAGGCACATGAAATGGAAGAGTCCAGGACAGTCTCAGAAGAGCCAACGTAAGTACATTGTCTTTTACAGTGAAGAAACATTTCCAACATATTTTGCAGATCATCTGGAATGACTATTGCTCTGCAGTTTGCTTTGACAGTTGGCTCTCCCTGGGAGATGAGTTGTGTTGTGAGCTTTTCCTACTTTTACATCTCAATAGCTTTACTTCTGGAGCTCCTGTTCTGGATGAGAGCTACTCTATTACAGTGTCCCTGTATCATACGAGCAACGCAAAGGGATCTTAATTTAGCCTAATTAAGCCCTAATTAATACATGTGGAAGCATTTCTGCAGCTGTAAATTAAATACATTCAGTTTTATCCCAGTCATTGTTGTTACCTCAAGAATGTAGTGATTGTATTAAAAATTAAGTAGTACTTTGTTGGGTTGCCAGGATTTCCTTGGGGGGTGAGACCAATGCATGAAGAAAGTGAGAAAAACCTTCTGATCTCTGAGCTTAGCTGAATCTGTGGGGATAGGTTGTGATATTTTACACGTGTGTATGTGTGGAATAACATCTGGATTTTGTGAGTCCCCTTAAAAGCTGATGGGGGTAAGCTTTACAACATTTAAGTCCTGGGGATGAAAACATAACTTAAAGCCAGCTACACTTGTTCCTGTCCCTTGCATGTTAGGGCATGCACACAGTATCATATACCCTGTGTACGTTTCATGCATGTATGTATCTAATATATTCAGTATACAGTATATGAATTTCTATAAGGTTTTCACGAGAGGTTTTGAACAGCATTTAGTTGTGCTTTTCCACATTCTGCACTCATTTGTAGTAGTGTTCATTTAAAATAATTCAGATGAGCTTACTGAAGTTACTTTAGATTTATACTGCTCCGAGAGTGGTGTGTGCCCTATAACTTCTTATTTTTCTTCCTCCATCTAGCTATTCCTGATTTTTGGCACACATGCACCAACAGGTGTGATCATGAGTAATAAAATCTTTACACCTGCGTTGACTCACAGAAGAAACCTCTTGCCAAACAGGTGTTTGCATAGTTATGGTGACTGTACTTTAAATTTTTCACTGCTCTGGCCTCTCAAGTCAAGTGTCAACCTACTGTGAGCGGTTATTTCATTCTCCAAATTGGTGGCCCTGAATTCAGGCAGGGTAGTAGCACAGATATAAAAATAAAGTGTGATTGTCGAAGAGGGTGATGCAATCAAATGTGCCTGTTGAATGTCAGCATTTCAAAATGAATGTATATGAGGCCACCTCTAAAAAGGATTCAGCATGAAGCTGTAAAGAAAACGATCTCTAGCATTACAAAATTATGCAGTGGTAACTGTGAGCTAATGTAGTCTCTAGGTTTTTAGGATCCTTCAGCAGCAGTCTGACAGAACAAGCAGGGAGGACTGGCATGGACACAGCATGCTAGTTCAGAGTATATTTAGAATATAATAGAGCTGAGCCGGAAACTTTGTAATGTGTTCCCTTGTACCTTGTCCTCACAAAGAAGCAGTTATTCATGCCTTCCTAGACATGACCGATGTATTCCGCTGCAGCTTCACAGTGTGAATGCAGCCATGTGTCTGAGTTCTCAGTGCATGTCCTGTCACAGCTGTTCAATTTTGCAGTTTCCAGGACTTTTTTTCTTCTTTACTTACTCTAGAGACCTAGATTTTCTGCATCTTTCATTCATGATCCTCATCCTGCCCTGAGAATCTTTCCTTCACATTTTCCAGGAGTATCTTCACCTAAGTCTGAAAGGTTTCTCCAGCCACTTCGTGCTGATGACTCTTTGCCGTCCTTTGCTTTACTCAGGTGTTGCTGAGGTACCGTGCTTTTCTAGTCTGGGTACTCTGGGCTCTCCTGGGACCCAGCTCTAATGCTGCAGGCAGATTCCCCGTTAGTTTATTTTTACCTGTCTTCTGCTGCTACTTGTTCTTACTTTATTCTTCTAAGGAAGCTGGCAGGTAAGGAGAAATGAGAAATAACTGATCCCTGGCTTCATTCCTTTTTGCAGATTGCCTGTTGGTCATGTGGACAATAGTTTACAACCAGAGCAATTTCTCAATAGATGCTTTAAATCTGGTACCCTAGCTGTGCTAGTCTTTTCCAGCTGGAGTAAGATTTTTGGGTCAGGGTTTAGGATTTAAAAAGGAACTGTAACAATAAGTTGTTGCTTCTCCCAGAGTAAATTATAAGAAAAGGATTTCCCTCTGGTTTGAATCTGTTTATTTTGTTATCTGTACTTTACACATGGCACAATGGTAACTCATAACCCACCTCTGCCTTGCAGGAGGTTTATGATTTCCTTGGTAAAATGCCATCACTTCTAATTTTAGATATTCTCTTGTCATCCAAACTTAAACCACAATATGAAGTCTCAGCTTCTCGTCCATCCTTTTATTACAACTGTCTTTCTATGCTTTCTTGTGATATTTTAGTTGATAATGAATAAGAGAATAAATGCAGCTGCTTTTTAGAACCCACAAATGATGGATATGCCAAAAGTAGCTTGTGGAAGATAAATACTTCTGCCGCTGTGGTCTACCACGGCTGGTGTCCTGAATTTACATAGAGGGGGAACGTTCAAAAGCTTCTTTTTTTTATTATTAGCAAAATAAAAAATGAGTGCCCTTAAAGCGAGGCCAAGAAAAATGTAGCTCTGACCTTTTTAGTTTTCAGTTGTGGAATGTGATGACAGTTGATACCAATCATTATTTTAAACGTTCTTCCCTCGAGCCTTCTTACTTACAGTGGGATTTGCAGAGAAGCTCCAGCAAGGTTTTTGCATCCTTCTTTTAAATCATAAGTTAAGGAAATAGACACCTCATCTGCCTTTCCCTGTCACGACTTAGGACAAAACTAAAATGCTTTCAAAAACTGATATATTTTTTCAGCAACCTGAGCTAAAAAGTAATCACTAGGTTTGTGGAGTTGAACTGACTGAATGTGCGATGCAGGGTGTCTCACAAAGGTTCCTGCACGTTGTATTTAAGCCATTTCCACAGAAATGTTCCCATCATGCCTTTGGTGATAGAGAATTACACATTTTTCACAGCTCTTCTCTGAAAATGGGCTGGTGGATTTTGTCCAGCACATTACACCCGAGGTTGATAAAACCTGGCAGTGCAGCTCTGCTTAGAGCAGGCAAGGCTGGTGTTTCAGGGAGGGGTAGTGTGTCGGCATCGTGGAAGTTCTGCCCCAGTAAGCAGCTAACATTTTAGATGCTTGTGCAAACTTTTATCCAGGCCCCTTGGCACAGTAGGGTTGGACTGGAAATATCACAAGAGCAGCCTTTTTTTTAGAATTTAGGCATTTCCTGTCTTAACTGAAAGCAAGAACTGCAGACATGAAGAAAGTAAAAAAAAATATTAAGAAACATCATGTTTTCCAAGTCTTTAGAAAGCTGGAGAAGTTTGGGCTGAGTTCAGTTTTCAATTCAGATTTGATTTGGTAGGGATGGGCTGTTCTGTCCCAATTTTATTATCAGTAGTTTAGGTCACTGCTTCATTTTCCAGGTCATCCTACTCTGGCTTTTTCAGAGTATGCAAGATGAATGCACATTTCTATTAGTCTTAAAACTGATAATACTGCAGCATGGCCATACTCTCCACTGCATCTGGAGTGTGTACATCGTTTATACTTGTGCAAATGATTATAGGAGCGCTTGATTTGTACAATGCCCTGGGAAGAATGACTGTACAAAAAGGCTGATTGTGAAAAGTTGTGTCTGCTCAGATTTGCATTTTTCCATTCTTTTTATTTTTAATCAGAAGAGGATTCTCATCTACAAACTTAAAGATATTAGAAAATTTTCAGAGCTACCACCATCCTATCCATTCCATTATAAATACCTGATGATCTGCAAGGCACCATAATACAGGTGCTTTGATGCTTCTTAATCCTGACCTGAGATCACTCTGACTGTGTGCCCATCAAAGACAGAGGGAATTTGCTTCAGGGAAGTATTGGGTCCAAAGCATTGCCATGTGTGCTGTGAATGTCACTGAGCAAAAAATATATCACTTCTGAGGTTGATGGAGTTTGCTTTAATGATCTGTCACAAGCTTTGATTGTACATATGTTAAATAAAAAATAAGAATTAAAAAAGTCATCTGCCTGAACTCAAAATTCAGATACAATGCCAATCTCTGCAGCTTTCTCACTGTCCTGTCAGTTTCTTGCTCTAATTTTGTATTAGCAGTCTCCATTGGCTTCTGTTGAAGATACTTAAAATGTGACTTAACATAGTCATCCTTTTAAAAGTTATAGAATTTAGAATTTTAATAGCTAAATGGTCATGTGACTTAGCTTATCAAATGCCAAGATAGAACAAAAAGTATTTTTGGTGGTATTTTTTATCTAGCTCTTCACTGAAAAATTCCAGACACTAATATTCAACAGGAAAACCTCAATTATAATATAGGCTTGCTATAAGTCAAAGAAAAAATGCTTAGAATTTTCTCAGTTTCTTTATAAATCACTTGGTTGCTGAATGAAAGGATTGCTGTGGTTCAAAATTTCCTTTCATTTACACAGGATTTCAAAAGAATGCATCATACATTATTTTTGGAATGTTTTAATGCACTCAACTAACAGTACACAAAATTAACACTAATTTCTGGTATGCTGCTGTCATGCTTTTACCAAAAAATTTTATTTGCTTTCAGACTGTAAATTGTTAGGTGTGGTCAGAACACCAACTAACTCTTTTCAACTATAAACATCCATCAATTTTATTTTTCCAATTAGGTACATAACTACAAATGCACTTAACTCTTTGGTTTTGTTTTTTTTTTTACACAGAAGGAGAGGAAAGTAATAATTTTGTTAAGCCTATGCACAATGGCCTTGATCCAATAAAGCACTTAAGCACAAGTTTAACTCTGAACACATTATAGTACCGTTGACTTCAAAGGACTTGTAATATGCTTAAAGTTAGGCACAAGCTTAGGTGTTTTGTTGGATGAGGGTAACTTTGCCATGGCCACCCGAGGAGGTTGGCATGGATGTCTTTGAAAAGACTGTGAGATCTGATGTTTCGGGGCTAAGCTGATTTTTATCTTCTGGAGTTAGAGAAAAGCCTTCCTTTGCAGCTTTTCTCACAGATGTTCAGTTAGAATTTGTTATCAAAAGCATCTAGACATTGTCCCCTACCAGCTGTGCTGTTAGACTTGGGCTGTTAGGTTACACCAGGAGGGCATTTACTCAGATTTTATCACTGTAGGACACAGCCATCCACCATTTTAATAATATTTTCCAATAAAAATCAATCTAGTAAAAAATAAATCTACTTTGAAGGCAGTCAGACTGGTGAAGTGAGCACTTGCAGTTTTCCTTGGTTTCAGGAGGAGCTGGGGGTACTGTACCCTTTACTGAAGTCTATGACCAGTGAGCTCTAGCAAAAATTTCCAGGCTCTGTTCAAGGAAACTCTTAAGTGATGGGCTTTGACATCTTTATTTATCTTCATAGTAGAGTTATAAAGCTGTTTTGTCAACATCTCCTTAAAGAATAACCAGTTACCTTGTAACCTTTGTTGGAAATGAGAATAGTCTTTTCCACAGGAGACAGTCTGTCCTGGGGTCTGCCCCAAGCACAGCTTGAGTGACTACCCTGAGGACTGTGTCAGAGTATTCTTACAGGTTACCCAGTCATCTGTTCTTTCTTCTATTTGATTCTTCCTCTGTATATACTGGCAAGAAGTTACTGGCTCAAGATGAGAAACTGTCCACAGAATCAACCACACTGTGTTGACATTTTTCTGTGCTTACTGTGTATGTAGAATGTAAATGCTGACTTTTGCCTTACACAACTGTTCTTATATTTGTAATAGCATCTTTCCTACAGTAAAGATAATTCTTAATCAAAGATAAGGAGAAAATCTTTGAATCTTAATTTGGATTTTTCCTTCCAAGTATGTTTTTAACATTGGTCTAATATATCCTTCTGTATCTCCCATTTGTGTTTTGTTCATCAGCTGCATTTGGACATATAATAAAGAACAACCGCAACCTTTTGAAAAAATGTCCTATGAAACTCTGTATTTGACTTATTACAGATTGTACCCCAGAGCCACTCAAGATTACTTTATTAATTAAATTTGGCCCCTTGGCTCGAGTGCCATTTTGACAATTACTGTCAGATATTAATGTGACCCTCAAAGTCAGAGAATATTATAGACTAAAACCTCCTTTAATTCAGTAAATTCATGATCTGTAAAATGAGATTTTACTATAGTTCATCAGGAGCATAAATTCCTTCTAATAAAAATGATGGATTATAGACTGAGCTGGTTAGACCTCTCTATTGAAGATGAGATGCTTCTTCTTACAAGATTAAATCTGAACAGCAGCCTCCGGTGGTGTGCATTGGAGATAGCTAGATTTGAAAAGTGCTTGTCTTCTGTCTGGTTGCTGATTATTTGCATGACATAAGGTGATGGCCTTTCTCAGATTTAAACAGACTGCAAATAGACTTTTGGCATATGCTTGAGTTTGCATACCTGGGGAGCTATTTTATATTCTATAAATATGTCTTCATGGAGTTTCTCCTTTTTTAACACTTAGTTTGAGAAAAGATTTAGGTGATGTCCTGTTTCCCCTAAAAAGGATACAACTTTCACTATTCCTCCTGATTCTTTCTTCTCTTTTCCTACTTTTTTTTAAATGAACTTTGAGAAATGATCTGGAATGGGGGTCAACTAAAAGATTTAAGACATTTGATTATGCATTCTATTTAAGCATCACATAGTATTATGTATTGTCTGCTTTGTGTATAAACACATTTATGTGTTTTAGCTGTGTTTTAACTGTGCACATACAAACACAATTATATGGAATGAAATGACAGTGTTTCCACTGTGCTGTGATTATTTGCAGGTTTATTCCTGAACCCTGGTCTCCATGCAGTGCCACGTGTGGCAGTGGCGTACAGGTGCGAGATGTGAAGTGCCGAATTCTTCTCTCATTTACTCAGACTGAGGTTGAACTGCCTGAGGAGGAATGTGAAGATGTGAAGCCACCAACAGAACGAGTCTGTCACCAGGCATCCTGTGACAGTGATCCTGTCCCCTACACACCAGTATTTTCACATGCTGAAGATGGCAGTGTGATTTATGACTGGGAATACATTGGTTTTACTCCTTGTTCAGCCACATGTCTTGGAGGTACGTTTATTTATTCATTTATCTATCCTGAGTTATAGGGATTTGTAATTGTTTGACATTGTTGGGTCTTCTGTTAGTGTTACGTCAAACTGGCTATGTTGATTTGTAGGAAAACACACAGCTTCAAGTTTTAACTTATTTCTAGGTTATCCATAGAGTATTTCAGTCTATTTTTCCTCTATATCCTGTGTTCAAACACCAACTTTATTTGGTTAAGTAAGGTGCAAGAAGTTGTTGATACAGCAACTTGCTTTAAGCCTTGTTGCTGCAGGGATCTCGGCTGACAGGCAGTTGGTGGTCCCAGCATGTTTGGTGCGTTAGTGATGGGCATGTTTAGATGACCTTTCTTTTCCTAGGAATGGAAAGCATGTAGTTTTGGAGTTAAAATTCTTCTGTTAATTATTCTTTATCTTCCAAAATGCTGCCTTTTTCTGCAGTACAATAGGGATACAAAGTTTTAATTTGGCAGACTTAGTTTCAGTTTGACCAGCATGAAGATCAAACGGGAGTTTGTTTAGGTCTTGATACAGTATATCACTCTGTAGGAACTCTGTGCCATGCATCTGTCTGCAAGTAGTTAGGCACATTCCTTTTTGGATGTAATCGAATCTCCCTGTCGTCCTAAGTACATGTTACTAGACAAGGTTGCTGGTGTTGCTACTACATACTGTACTTTGGGACTGAACACAAGTGAGTTATGAAGTGTTAAGTGGAGGCAGTGGAATTGTGAACACACCTATATATGACAGGACTGATGACATCAGTGGGAAGTGAAGACAGTTGTACCCATAGAAGAAATAAAAAATGTAGAAAAGGGGAGAACCGAAACAATTGGAAGCAGAGAGCCAGTCTAGACCTCTCAGAAAGCAGCCTCCTTTGTACTAGTCACCAGTTCAAACCTTGAAGACAGAAATTGGGAGGGATGCACTAGAATGCTGTCGGCAGGATGGTAAGTGGATGGTAAGTGCCTCCTTTGTCATTTACTACTGCTTTTTACTGATGGGGTTGATCCATAGGAATAGCAGCATATGTGATCACAAAAGCTGATGCATCCCATTCCCTCCTCTACCTTCAGTGGGCATTCTGACTGGCAAGATAAAAGAGGCTACAGTCCAAGTATATACATATTAAAGGGTGACAGTAGGGACAGCTATTGTGATTGTCTGTTTCTTCATTTTAATGAGGGAATTGTTTTTTAGAAATAACAGAAAAAGCAGAAACAAGGCTTTCTGCTTTTATAGTTCTTTTTCATATCTCAACTGATTTTTGTAATGTACAATCATTTCATTGTCATTTTAAATTCACTTTACTACTGCTTTTTAACCAGTATCTTTGTCAGAGGTGTTCTAAATCTTTTAAGTTTTTGAATTTCAAGGACGTCAGCAGACATCTAGGCTGAAATAATCACTAGGCTGCTGTTGAACATGCCCACGTTTGCATTGCCTGTGTTTTCACATGTGAGTTTATCCGTGCAAAAATGTTCACATAAAAACTTGCACTTGGAGTGCAAGCTGATGGTAATTTAAGGAGCTTCTGCTGAAGACAGTAGTTTCATTTGCTGTCACGAAGGAACTTCAAAATGACTGATGATCAGAATCCCAAGTGCAACTTATTTTTGTTCCTGAGGGAGCTGAGTGTGAATTCCGTTGCTGACTTCTGTCCCTTTCCTGAATTTGTGAGGCTGCGTGACCCAGAATTGTCTGATAGGTGTTCATAGCAATCTAACCATTTGTTTGATTTGATGTGCAATAGAAATGATCTATTTAAAGTTTGAAAGAAAATATCTGGTTGTTCTTGAGACTTCTGTGGTATCACTGGTACTATGTCTAGACATTTTTCTTATGAGATGCTCCTGGGAAATGTGGGAAGTTGTCAGGATATTTTATCAATAAACAGCTTCAGAAATCCCTGTACTGTTATGCTAGTTAGGTAGCAGTGATTTTTTCCTTCTATCAGTTCTGATCTTCTTGCTGCCTTGGCAAAGGCTTTCAAACAGACCGAAAATTACCTGCCGATAAATAGTTTTAAGGGAACCAGACATCTCTTCTGTTTCCAACTTATTGCAATGTACTAACTAATGATCTCACTGTCTACCGTTTTTCCATTGTGTAGTTCAAAGAAGCTGATCCATTTCTGCTGAGTTTTATGTTCAAATCTCATTTAATTTAGATGAACTCTTTCATTAGAAGAAATAAATGTTGTCTGAATTTGGAATATCCTGGTGTAATGTAAATTATATTAGGTATTTTCTCTGTAGTATGTATGTATCTAGCAGTGGCTATTAAAATAAATTCCTGCAGATTTCTGTATCCTCAGAACTTCCTACCTCCATTTCTTAGTGCTTGAGTCTCTCTTGAGTGAGGGAAAAGTCTGGAGGGTCTAAGTAGGCTGGAAGCTTTATAACCACTATTTGAGTGAGAATGGAATCTGTTTTGGTGCTTGTCACTTGCACCTTTTTTTTAAAATCCTCATACAGACTAGACTTTTTAATTCAAACTCTCCTCTGGTTCCTCTCCAAAGCAGACATAAAAATGCAGATGGAGACATTGTTTATTGAGGTATTAGAATTACAGAGATAGAGTGATCTGCAAGACATTATCAAACATCATCTTTACAGTTCATCATATTCAACAGGTTCTAGAGCATTAGGAAGCTGAGCCTTTGCTCATTTTGTGTACTTTCTGCACCAAATCTGTATGGCTTGTCACACAGCATGTTGAGTGCCATAAAATGTGCCGTTTTTGAGGACTGCTACGTTGTGTTATGCCTGTTAGTGTAGTTAGTACTTCTTTCATCAATCTTTCCATGAGGGCAAATAAAAGTTGTCCAGACCAGTTTGTCATGAGGCAGGCATCACCTTTAACATCCATAGGAAACGCTGTAACCATCCTGAAAGCTAAAGATCTTCTGTCTTCAGTGCCTGAAGAAATCCCAAGCTGAAAATAAGCCAACTTTGTGCTCAGTGGTCTCAGGATTTGCCATCATTTTCCCAGAAAGTTTTTTTTGTTTGTTTTTATGGTTTGTGGTTGTTTTTTTTATTTTCCCTCAATCTGAAGAACTTTGGCCCTGATGCGAGTGTGTCCAACATAAGTATAAGTTTCATTTTCATAATATTGTCAGTGAGAAGTAGTAGTCATTATTGGAATAAGAGTATGCCTGAGCAGAATAAATGTTTTTCTTGTAAACTGTGGTGTTTCTTTAGTGTTGTCAATCATTTAACTGCTCTACAATATTTTCGAGGGATGTTTTCCATTTTAAAAAGTAACTGAATATTTTCTGGGTCCCTGTTTAAAAAAACCCTTTAATTGCAAGAGGCATATTCTGGTAGTTCAATGTAATTATTATTATTTATATTCTATATGCTTCAAAAATTATGATTCAGGGTGCCTAAAGTCATTACACTGGCTTAAAAATAATGAGATTAAACAACAAATACATATGCACTTCCTGTTGTTTCCTCTGTAGTCTGTGGCTTTGGAAGCTTTAGGGTACAATCAAGTTGTGTTTTCAGGCTTTTGTCTGGACCATAATGGCCTGAAGTTTACCATTTTATTTATAAGAAACCTGAGATTCTTAGAAAATTATTGAATTCTAGCCAAATTTAAGGGCTCTTAAGAAAAACAATGATCGTTCTGAGACTTGCACGTCATGTTGAGAGCATTTGTAACAGTGTTGTAGGCAATTTGGTAACTGGTTGCTGCTATCACTACTTTCATTAACTGCAGACACCAACTGTTTACTCTTTTACAGAAGGAGTATAAATAACATTGCCAGTATCAATAGATTTACAGAGAGGCTCAAGCATATGTAGGACTTGGCATTTCTTCTGAGTTATTTTCAGTTGATAGTACATATTTTTAAGCAGTCACCAAACTGAGACTATCAGACAGAAATAAACGACTGTCTGTCCTCTTCCAGATAGAGAGAATAGATCCACCCTCTTACCATTTGTACAGCAACTTTCTACCCCCATTTTCTTTTTATTCTAAAACAGACAGGAACAAAAGTGGGCTTTTTTCAAGCATTCTGATCTTTTAACACAGTTTCATGCACTGTGTATTTCACTGCAGAGAAAAGCTTGTAAAAGAATGTAAATGTATGTGGTTTGAATGCTGGGTTAAAATAGAAAATATTCTATTTCACTGAATAGTAGGATAATTACTACAATAGTGCATCAGATTACTGTAAAAATACTTAATGCTCCCTGCTGCATACATAATGTTTTAGTTAAATTATCTACTATGTTTATATTATAAGCCAAGAAAGTCATACATATAAAACCTTGCTTGTTTGAATAATAGATTTTTCCATTTTACAAGCGACATAGAATAAGAAATTTATCAGTGATTGAAGTTCCCAACTAATGGAAAATTATAGTTTGCAGTGAGAAATTTGATTAATTGTCAAGACATTTTGACAGTTCACGCAAATGCTGCGTCAAATAAGTGTAGTTATTTATTGAACAGAGTTCTTGAACTGAGAAGCAAGGGAACACGTGGTATGTTTTTAACAACTCTTTAACATCTGTTTTGTACTTATGGCATCAAAACAGGGTGACATTTTTCTTTCAATAAGGGCTCTGGGGGGAAGAATCACTACTGCAGTTTGTGTCTTGTAGTTAAGTCAAATGAAAGATATACCACATCTTGACATTTTCTTCTGGTAACACAATTAAAGCTAGGTAGGTCATGCTGCAAGGCAGAAGTGGTTTAATGAACTCCAGGTGGCAAGTTGCAGTCAAAAAAACATCACCTGGTATGACATGCCTTTTGTTCATTTGGCTGGCCGATTTAGTTTTTATAACATTGAGATACAAAGTTCCCATGGGATTACCGACGACTTAGATGGTCTGAAAGGAATCTCATTTCATTCCCCTCCTTTGTGTGAGATATTAAGAAGGCATTACTTACCACAACCTGTTCCAGAGCAGCATCACCTCGGAGTGTGGTTTTCCCACAGGAACACAGTGAGGTCAGTGAAACTGAAGGTTGGTAGCATAGGGTAGATTTTGATCTGAAATAGAGATTATCTGAATGCTTGATACGTGCTTGATTACTTGTCTGGTAATGTCATTCTGTTTCTGCCAGAACACAATCTGTAAATCTTTATTTCTCTCCCGTAGAGCGTTAGATGTGCATTTCCTATGTAAGGGGACAGAGAAGTTGCTCCTGTTAAACAAAGACATGGGGATCAATTGGACAGAAAACATTTGATTCCCTTGGTTGTCAGTCTGCAATATGATAGTGGAGTTCTATAAAAAGCATTTGTTTATTGGTTTGTCATCTTTGAGCACTTTCATGTCTGCATTATAGTCGTGGTATTTGTTGTTAAAGGCTTGTTCTCAGCCTTACTAGTAAAATACTTTCTACTCAATGTGTGTGTTCTATGTTAATGTAATTATCAGTACTTTGATATAAGAGAACTGAATAGGTTTTCAATCATATTTAAGGTCTGGTCTTCTGTTCTATAAAAATTCATCACTTTGTAGATATAGTCAAAACATTTATATAACAAGATCTTTCTGAACTGAAAATGAGTCCCAGAGGGGATCTAGAGGTGTACCAGAGAGCCTGAAAGAAAATGGAATCTACTTTATTGTGAAAATCACTGCTGGTCTACTGCTGAAGTGTCTGAAGTAATTGGACCGGTTCAATTGTCGCAAAAAGGGATTGTGGCCTGGGCTGGCTGATACGCTGGACTACATCAGAATTGTTTCTAGATGGAAGGAACAACTTTGGTTTATGAAAAGAATGTGTTGTAAAGGAGAGAAATATTGACCATTGGCATGGAAACGAAACTTTCAATGTAGGATATTTCATTGAGCCCACTGGGATGCGAATGGCTAATGATCAACAGTGCCAAGAAGTCAGTTGCCATGCATAGTTGACACAGAAGCAGGAATAGTTGCAGTAGCCTTTGTATAACAATAGTGGTGATGTTTTGAGTTAATGTCACAGTGATACCATGAAGTGATTGGTGAAGGTTTTTAGTTAAAAATGCAGCTCCCTTTGAAACCTTAGAATTTGGCTGAAATAAAAGTAATATAACCTGCTGCTGAAAGCAAGCTCGTATCCTTACAAAATCATTGGAGATAAGTGAAAGACAGGAAGGAAATGGATTTAAATTCTGGAAAACACGACTCTTCAATAGCCATTTTTACATGGAAGCAACAAAATAAGTATTTTATTATTTCAGTGGGTTTTTTGTTCTATAGGATTATGATCATTAGCATTGCTTATATAGAACATCCCAGACACACAGGATCCTCCAAGTACCTCACAAACAATCTTTGTCTTTCATGTGCATGTGAGGGAGCTTTGAAATTGAGCAAGGCTTTCATACTAAAAAATACAATATATAAAATTGGATAATTACATAGGTTTAAAATAAAAGTAGTTCACAAGATGTGTATTTGCTAAGCTGACTTGCTCTAAAGCAACCTTATATTATGTTTCATTTTGACTCATAGAAATTTGAGTATTAGTGATCTTTCATGCTTCAATAATAAGATCCAGATAGCAAGAGCTGCAGATTGGAAGGTGCCAAGAATGGTCACGAGTTGAGGAAAGCTCTAGGCTGGGTCAGATTTGCTGCCTTCAGCAAAACTATTGCACCTTTTAGCCCCTATGAGAAAAGCTCTATGTTTAGTCAGACATTCTCCTCACTGTAGTTTTCCAAGTTTTCTGCATTTATTAAATTTTCTTGCAGCTTTTTAGCTCCTTAAAGTCAAGGTAAGTGAGAAGGAATCCCTTTTACCCTGATTTTCAGAATGAAATGAGTAGATGGCTTGAGACCATTGCAGAACCAGGCAGGTGTAGCATCTGATGGTGGACAGAGGAGCCTGTTTTCTGTTCGTTTTCAAAGAGACAGAATGTCAAATCAAGCCTTTTAAATATCACAGAAGTGCTAGAAATAATTCACAAATATCTTTTGAGTATTAATTATATAAACTCTATGTTCTTTATGACTTGAAAGGTTAGTTTTAAGCCTGCCATCTAATTCAGTGTTGAGAGCTTTTTTTAATGAGGAGTGAGCTTTACAGAAATCTCTTCCATCCTGAGTGTTTCAAGATTGTTTCCCTTTTTAATCCAGGCACACAAGAAGCCATTGCAATGTGTCTACATGTAGAAACAAAACAAGCTGTCAATGAAACCCTGTGTGACAATTCCAAGAGACCACCACCAATGACTCGTACTTGCAACTTGAAGCTTTGCCCCCCAAGGTACATTGTAATAATTAAATCATATTGTGGCAAAGAGATGGTTAATATGACTTAAATAAACATTGGGTTTCTCAGAAAGGATTCAGATTGCAGGGCTGCGGTCTTGCTTTGGGATGAAATTTCACTAACTTCTGTCTTTAACAAGGTTTTGGGGTTGGGATTTTTTTTTGGTCTTGTTCACTCCTTTTCCACTCTTCACATCTCACTAATAAAACAGGGAACATTTTCTGAAATAAATCTCTTGGAAAAACAACCTTAACTCTTTTAATGGTACAAGAAAAAATTTAGGGCAATTTTACAAAAGAGCCCAGAGAACATTTACTTTCTATCCTTACTGAATGAAAAAAGTGAAATTATGATTTAAAATTATTTTAATTTCATGCTTCTTTAGTAGCTTCCCATAGTTTGTATGGCTTCTTATGTTTGTTTGGAGATCCTGGGACAAGAACAAACCAAGTTCAAATCCAAGAAAACCTAGCTAATTTGGTCACTTGAAAGGGCCATATGTGAATTTTGACATACGCTGCCTTATTTACCCACTTTTGATCTCTGACATCTCTGATCCTTTGCATGTTGTTTCGACATGTTTGCAGAAACCTCCTTTTGCAAAATGTAGGGAAGAAGTTAACAGGAACAGGATGTTTTGTAGAAAACATATACACATTTGAAGGAAGTTTTGTAAATGTAAGAAAGGTCTATTTACATATTTACATTTATAAACGTAAATGTCAGCAGGTTGCCAACAGGTTGGGTTTTTTTTGTTGTTTTTTTTTTTTTTTTTTTTTTTTAATAAGGAGCATTCTGAAAGTAAATGCCAGAGTTGAATTTGTCTGGAAATGACTCTCTCTTTATTGTTAATAACTTCTGCATTTCCTTGTTACCTGCAAGTTTATAAATCTAGTTTATAATTTTACACTACAGCCGAACCAAAGGGATGTTTTCACCATCTGTCAGTAACTGTGCCTTCAGTTCCTTTTTGCTAGGGTCTGTTTGGGTAGGATTGCTCCTTCCCCAGTCTGAAGTGAGTTACTAAAACGTGGGCTTTTGGCTGTGCTGTTGGAACAGGTGGCAAAGCGGCCTCTGGAGACGCTGCTCGGCTACGTGTGGGGTTGGGATACAGACGAGAGACGTGTACTGCCAGCAGCCGGGAGGATCTGCTGTTGCTGCTGAAAACTGCAAAGACAAAAAACCTCATTCTTTACAAGCTTGTAACCAGATTGATTGTCCCCCTGTTTGGCATGTTGAAGAATGGCAACAGGTATGACTGGATTACAGAAATGGGTTAAATGTGTTCCTCTGGCTGGGTACTTGAAATTCTCTAGCTGGAATAAGATGGAAGGTAGCTTCTAAACTTTGGTATGTAGGTGTTTCGACTGATTTCATTAGAACAAACTAATCCAGGGGCAAAAATACTACTTGTGACTACTCTGCCAGTGGATAGTCACAGGATGAGGTGGAAAGTCCTTTTTAAGATTTCAGAAGGCTGGATACCAGTTATCCCAGACATTGCCTTTCTTGTTGTGCTCTGCAAATGCAATAACCTGCTTTTGGAGACACTGCTTCATTTTTATTTATTTATTTTTTTTGTCTCAAGGACAAAGTTTCCCAAACTCTCACCAGGTATATTACCTGATGTGAGACATAGGCAGATCTACGTGCAAGATGTGTGTTTTTCTTTAAGATTTCTGTACTTAATTGCATTCAGGTGGTGTGTTGTTTTTTTTAACTTCGTAGTTAGGATCTCATCATCTCTAATATATTAGCTGAACATTTCAACATAATAATTTTCTACATGCTGCTGGCTTTTTAATTAAAAGTAGATGTCATTTTCAAGAGAGCGTAATTGGAGAGGGGGAGATCTTCCAGTGTTTGTGTAAAATAAGTGCGATGGGTGAGCCCAGATGTCCATGCAGGTGTACGTGTTATGTTCTCTTCTTCTCCTTAGTGTTCACGTACTTGTGGAGGAGGGATTCAGACTCGCAAAGTGTACTGTAAGCAGCTGTTGACAGATGGAAGTTTCCTGAAACATTCTGATGACACCTGCCAGGAGCCTAAATTGCCAACTAGTAAACCATGCGCAAAAGTCGATTGTCCTCCTCAGCTAGTCATAGGAGAATGGTCCAAGGTGAGCAGCCCCCAACAAGGGTGGGCCAAAACCTTCACTCGCAATGTGAGCTCTGAAGATTTCTGCTTGGGTGAATGAGATGTTCAGAGCGAGAAATTCACAGGGTAGCTAAAGGTTTTGCAAGGCATGTACCTGGACTGAACTGTGCATGTGGTTGCTGTGTATCCCCGATTACAACCAGACTGTTCACATCCCCCTTCCTGAGCTGTGTTTGAGTTGCTGATGGACGGGCTATAATGCATTGCATGCATTCTACCAGATGTGTTTAGCTATCAATTATTTCATAGTACAGCAAATCTTTGCATTATTCTGGAACCTGGTCTAGTGGAAGGCGTCCCTGCTGATGGCAGGGGGGTTGGAACTAGATGATCTTTAAGGTCCCTTCCAATCCTAACCATTCTATGATTCTATGAATATGTCCTCCTTCTTTTGCATTTAATGCAAGCTTGCTACCACTCCCTATTCAAAAAGATTTATACAAGTGAATTTAGGAGCTGCAATTAAAGTTCATGTGATACAAAGTAGGAAAGAGGTTTGAGAGACTTGACACAGACTGTTTAGAACGTGTTGAATTTTTAGATAGTCATTGCTCTGTTCTGCCCATGGTTGGGCATAAAGAAATACTGTCATATTATTTTAATTGTTCCTGAGTTGCTTGCTGGAACAAATTAAGTGTGTTTATATTGCCTACAAAAGCAGAGAAAGTTTAATGTCTGGGTAACACAAAGGTTCGTATGAACTAGAGTGTATGCACTCTCTCTCAGAAGAAAAAAAAAAAGAAACACACATGAAAAAGTCAGAATAGTTTAAAATTAGCATGTGTGGCGTGGGACACCAGGTTTAGCTTGACTGCATCCTTCCTTTCACAGTGCTCAGTAAGCTGCGGTGTTGGAATCCAGAGAAGGAAACTTGCCTGCCAAAACCTAACAGCAAAGGGCCAATATGTCACATTAAATGGATCAATGTGTGGTGGTCTGTCTCCTTCACTGCTTGTAAGGTCTTGTCAGATGAATGCCTGCAACAGTAAGTATGTTGCTTTATCTAGTTTCGTGCTGATTTGGAATGATCTATTTATAAAGAAAAATCTGTATACAAGTTAATTAACTCATCTCCCTATACTTTCACATTACTAATCTGGCATAAACTCAGTGTCATAATTACTAGACTAGTAATAACAGGATTGGTTTTGATTATTTTTTTTTTGCTGGTTAGAAATAAAGGTCATAATCTAACGGTAGTGTTTAAACCTGCTTTAAAGGTACCTACCTCTCACCCTTACATTTGCACTTACCTACATTTGATCTGATTTTTCCTTTATCTTTTACACTATCCCAACTGAAAAAAAAAAAAAAAAATCCATAAATTTGGTCTAAATTACAAAGGACATTAGCAAAGATAAGAATCCAGTTTTGGCTTGTCTTTTGACTGTACATTTATATTACACTGGACATTTCGCTTAGCATGGTGGAATTCAAAACCTGAAGCACTGTGCTAGTGGTAACTTTAGGTATAATTTCTATCTTTCCTTGTAGAAATGAGAATCCCAGTCTCATGAGCTTTGCAGGAAGTGATGACAGTACAAACCCTCTTCAAAAAATCCAGTGTTTTATTGCTCCCTATATAATTCCTACCCCCACTGCCCCCGGCCTGAAAAAACTCTCTATAAGAATTGTACAATTTGGGCACAGTCGTGTTATGGTTCTGATGGTAGTTACACTAATTTCATGTGTGTAACACCAATGGAAATACCTTACTGATAAGGAGTGTGTTCAATTACATACAATAATTTAGAACACGCTGTACTAAATGCAGGTTTCTTAAGTCAGAACCTGTGTTCCCCTTGCTCTATAAAGGAGGCTATTAGTTTGTATGTTTGGGGAGCAGGACACTGAAAAGAAAGGAAAAAAGGAGAGGTTTTTAGTTTTGAGGTGGAGGAAAACCCAAAAGCTTTCATGAATGACCTGGTTTTGATCACAGATCACAGAGATAGATGTGTTTTGACACAATTCATAGTGTTGTCAAGAAATAGCTACTTTATACATTTTGAAGCTTTGCTTTAAAAATTATTCACAAAACAAAATAAGAAATAGAATAATTACTGATTCATACATAATACGAAACTTCTTTTCCTGGCCTGCATTTCAGATTAACATGCCAAAATCCTGAGGTTCAAAACTCCACTTAAATAAAGCCCTGTGGACTTTCAGGAATGTCCTTGGCATAAGGTTTAATAAAATATTTTGAGCTGCATATCTATCTGAATTTAATTAATTGTGGATAGTTGAATGGCAGGGTAGCTGGTTTGCAAATTGCTTAGCACAGACTGATATTAAAGTTACATTGTCAACTTCTACCACAGCACCAAGAAAGCCGGACAGTGGGAATGTGATTGTACTGAATGGGTGCAGATCAAAGTCATAGAGGAGAATCACTGTCCTCTCCCTTCATCCCCACAACTGTTACGAACACAGGAGCCCTTGCAGCTCTGGTCTGCCTGGCAATTCCCTGCATGGGCAACAGGATGGCAGGGGAAGGTGTGAGATGTGTCCCTTCCCATAGTTCCAGTTCAGGTTGTGCAGCAGGAGCAGGGGCAGCAGCAGCAGCAGGCTTTGGATTTACAGGAACATGCAGGAGGCATCTCCTGCTCCTGCAGCCATGGGTTCATGGAGTAGAGTGAATAGCAGGTGGGAATTTAGCATGGCCTTAGGACGGGCAGATGGCTAGTTACAAAAAGTGAAGCAGACTCAGTGATGAGCAGCCTGGTGCATGGCACGTGTGCTGTTAGAGGTTCTTGCCTTTGGGAGCAAGGTTTCTGAATGTGCCTCCTCAAGATTATGCTTCCGTGGCTCAGATGAGCTCCTTTTTTACTGCCTCTTGACAGTGCTGAGGCTTTTTAGACTTAATCTTTTACCCTGCAGCTAGTAATTGTAGCAGTTTCCTACTTAATAAGCCCTATTAAGTCAGAAACATTCCTGACTGTGGGCCTTGAGAAATAGGAAATAACACCAGTCTAGCCCTGAGGTCAGCAGGACCTGACACCCAGCTCAAGCTGTAGGGGACCAGTAGAGGTCATAGACACAGATGGATTTATACCAGGTGATAATGTCCATGGCTCCAGAATGATCTAATCCTTAAGCAAGATTTACCTTGTAGAAAAAAAACCCAAAAAACAACAAACCTCTTCCAAACAGTCTGTTACCCCAGCAGCTGCAAGGTTGGATGATACTAAGGATCTAGAGAATGCATACTTATGTGGCCTCATATATTTATATGACCTTATATATTTATATGGCCTGCCATCCACAACTCTGAACTTTGTTTCACTCCTAGCCTTGCTCACCAGTCACCAGTAAAAATATACACACCCTTTAGTGTTGAACTGCTAATGAGAGTTAGTGGTCTGTCTTTTTTTAAAAAAATGAAATGGATGAGACTTGTTAACATATTTATAAGTATGCACTGGGTTTAATTCCGTGTTGGAATAACTAGTGTAAACAGAGCACAGCCTGAAGTATTTTAATTTGTGTGTTTAAAGTTACACTTACTGTGTCTGTAAGTTGGATTTTGGAATTGGAAGATTTAATACTGGAACAATTCCCTAAAAATAAATATTTGGGGCCCAGTAACTTATTAAAAACAGGACGCTACTTTAATAATTTTAGTAAACTGAGTGCCTAAAGCAATTTATTTGTTGTACCATGTGAAACGGTTGAGGGAGACATGTATCTGGATAATGAATACCGATTTAAAAGCTGTGTAATTATGAAACCATGATATCCCCACAGGTCTGAACTCATTACCCAAAACATTGAAAATAACAATTTTCTTTTATAAGCATAAGAATGCACTCTAGGGTGTAGTTCATACAGTGTACACACTTATTGAATGCTTGAAGCATTTAGCTTTTCACCTATTTCTTCACAGCATATTTGAAGCATATGTATCTAAGAAACATGCAGTTTTTCACATATCATTTGTGTGCCATCAGTGTAGTTGTCAGTTAATTTATGTACCTAACAAGTGGAGTAGTAGTAATGATTTCAGATTCAGGCACTCTGAGAAGCATTTTGATTTGTGTGTCCATTTCCTGGCTCATCAACTCATTCTACAGGCTCTGAGTTTTTTCTCTGTCACACACCAAAAGTCTGGGTCACCAAACACACTTGGGTTGTTTTCTAGCACCAATGCAGTATCTTTCCCAACTCTTCTCAGCTGCCCAATTTAATCTTGCACGGCTTGAACTCAGGAGGTGCATGGCTTTGCTCCACACATCCTACAGCTCTTTGTTTCTCACCTACCTAGTGTTTTCTTAGTAAGATTAATTCCGCTGATCAAAGTGGGGCACAGTAGTTGCCAACAGTGAGTCAACACGGTGGTATCTGAAGCATTGCAGTCATTCTCACATTGTCTCCAGTGTGCCAGTCCAGCCACTGCTGGGAAAGCCTGCCGGTGGTAGTGTTCATTCAAGCAGCTCCCTAGAAACCTTTCAGCATCCTGGTGCCTGCAGGACAACCCAGGAGGAGCTTCATAATTCCCAGTGTCTCCATACTCAGTCTGCATGAAGCTTTATGCTGTTATTGTCTGCTTTTGTCAATTCATCTGATTACTATATTCAACCTCTCAAAATGTTGACATTTCTCGCTTTCCTCCCTTCCCCTCTCTACTTTCTTGGCACAACTCTTGTGAGCAACTTATCTTTCAACCCAAAGAAATTACCCTCAGCCAATGATTACAGGGTGGCTTTGCTTCTTGCATGTACTATGTCTTCATTGACTGTTTCTTTTACCTCCTGTGTTGCTATCAGTTTGGCTTCACTCAGACAACCAGCATGGACAGCCAACAATTTAAATAACAGTCAAGGGGACCCTTACTTTTTGGATAGCTTTTCTTTTATTCGGGTTGTTCCGCACTCGACAGCGCTCAAATGTGAGGAAAGTGATAACGTGTACAAATTTTTTGATTCACTTTTTCCATTCCCGTCATGTCTAGCCTTTCTGAGGCAGCAATAGGAAATATATAGGAAATATAACCATCAGGGCATTATATATAATGTAAAATAATATATTATATAATATATTGATATATATACACAATTATGTATGTGTGCACCATCTATGTCCTTCATATAGGTATATGTTGCCTGTACCTTTTTGTTGTTAGGAGACTTGGGGAAGAAGCAATGGAATTCTTGGCTGGAGCAGGGGAATGTTATGGTTTCATGTTCATATTTTTGCAATTTTGTGACTCAGATAAAAGCTCAGCATGTTGCAATCTGACTTGAACAAAGTCAGTAAAACCTCTGTCAAGCATTCTGTGAAAAGCACATTTTCTGAGCATGAGTGCCAATGATTAGATACTTTTCAACACTTTGTTTTCTTTCAGAGATTAAACCAAAGCTTCAAGGAAAGTATTCTGCTCATGGGCCTCAGATTGTCAGTATTCACCGAGTCTATATTCAAACAAGACAAGAGAAGCGCATTAATTTTACCATAGGAAGCCGAGCCTACTTACTTCCAAAAACATCTGTCGTAATTAAGTGCCCTGTACGAAGGTTCCAGAAATCACTTATCCGGTGGGAGAAAGATGGAGAACACTTACAAAACTCTAAAAGGCTTGGCATCACTAAGTCAGGCTCACTGAAAATACACAGTCTAGAAGCTAGTGATATTGGTGTGTACCGGTGTATTGCTGGCCCTGTGCATGAAACATTTGTACTCAAACTCATTGGTACTGACAACAGATTGATAGAACCACCAAATCTTAGAAAACACGCCAGTGAGACCAGTACTGCAGATCACAATGAGGCCAACAGCTTTGGGGCCAAATGGCATAAAATGAGCAAAATGTGGCAAATGTGGAGTAAGAAGAATGAGCTCTATCTGGGTGACAGGCAAGTAAATGATCAGCCATTTCTGCGAAATCTTGAAACCTTTGGGAGTAATTCAGCAGAAGACTTCAGCTCTCGTGAGTTCAAGAATAAACGACTGGAGGCAGCAGTTCTCCAAAGCGCCTACAGCATGGACACTGTGCAGTTTGAAGAACTGATAAGGAACATGAGTCAGCTCATGGAAACTGGAGAAGTCAGTGATGACTTGGCATCCCAGGTCATTTATCAATTAGTTGCTGGATTATCTAGGCCTCCACAACCAACTACTGAAAAATGGAAGGGGGGCCAGGATGACAAACTTGCCATAAAACTCACAGGCAAATCACCAAATGAATCTGAACGTTTTGGCACAAAAACTGTTGATAAGTTAATGTTTGACCAGAAGGTTCCAGTTATTATGAGGCAAAAGGAAATTCCTCGAGTTTCCTTCAACAAAACAGTAACTGTACGAATTGGAAATACAGTTTTTCTGACCAAGAATACTCGTGCTGTCAATCTACTATGCGAAACAGCTGGTATTAGTGAAGTGAAGTACACATGGACAAAAGATGGCGAGACATTAAAAGCCTCTGAGAAGTAAGTAAATACCTTCTTTTATTTTTGAATGACTTATTATGTTGCTATCAACTGTAAAAATCCACCCTGCTGTGCAATATTAAAACATGCTGTTGTAAAAATGAGGTAAGCATGAACACTCTGCCCTCCATCTTTTTATTTAAGTAATTTATTTGTTTTCTTTTAAGTGTCTGTCACATTGTTTGGCTTTATATGTCCATTTCCATGATATTACATGGGAGAATTGACTTTTTTTACTAGGTGAAGTGTTTTGGATGTCCTAACTGTGTATTTTGTGATCTTAGTTATTTCAGCTGCATCAGAAAATGACCAGATTTACATTCAAATTAAGAAGCCTGTTTGATTCGTTCATAGAAAAATACAGTGGGGATACATTAAAAACTTCTGCCATGGCAAAGATGTAAAGAAGTCTTAGTTCTTACTCATTTTAAAGAGGGAAGTTATCACTGGTACCCTCAACATCCTTCAACATAGTAAATCTTTAGGTATAATTGTAGCTGCTTAACTTCAATTTAAAAAGAAAGAATGAGCTTTTATGGATTTTTTTTCAGTACTTTAGAATTTACAAATATTTCTGTTGAGGACAGTGGCATACAAAATAACGAAGAACCTGTATTGCCATCACATTTGAGAACTATACCTGAAGAACAAGTACAGCGAGTGTGTGTTATATTCAGCCATTTGCTCAAGACTAAGCAAATACTTCATTGCTGATAAATCAGAAGCCCACCTGATAATATTAACTTCGTGTGTGAGCCTCTTGGAATTATAGCTAACTCTTGAGTAATGAAAAAAATTATTCTGAAATGATAAAGGCGCTTTTGGATATTTCTCAACATACTTAACTGATTAACCGCACTGCCAAGCAAAATATACTTCTGCAGCACTATCAATTAAAGCAAAGACACCAAAACTAAGCCATTTTAAAAAGTGCAAATGTTTTTGGAACCATTTAACTCCCACCAGTTATGTTTATTTTGTGGAATACGTATAATTTCCCATTAATTTGTTGCAAGTGATACTTTAATTTTTTTGACATGATTGTGGTTTGTTTATTCACAAGTATCTGTTTTGATTCCTGATGTCTGCATTCATAAATTGCCTTCATCTCAGTAAGGTCTGTCTTGCACAAATCCATATACATGTGTGTGTACTCAAAAGCCAGTGATGTTACTAGTATTACATCTGATAAAGAACGTGAGGAGGTAAATGGGCTGTTTATCTATTGGGTTTGTAAAAGGTGGCCCTACTTGAACCATGCATGAGGTGGCTTCTTTTGTGGAGACACAAGTATTTTTGAAGTGTTTATGTTTATTCTTACTTTATAAGCATACTCAGTGTGTGAGAATGCCAGAGCCACAGTTTTTTGGAGTGTATGGCGTAACTCATGTAACTTACTGCTGAGAAAGGTAACAAAGGAGAAAAGTCCAGGCTGCTGTTTTCAGCCTCTCCCCCAGCCTGTGATGCTCTCTCTGAAGGCAGGCAAGATGTTCAAGACATCTGTTGGGTTTTGGTGGAAGACTTTAGCTTTAATGATGATAATATTATTCAAAAATAAACCTAAACCAAAGCGCTACAGTAATTTGGAAGTCGGATTAGACCATACATTTGTGAATTTCCCAATCCT
>NW_010339337.1:158563-168056 GCF_000700745.2 Antrostomus carolinensis
CCAAGCCTAATACTTTTAATTGTGTTAGTCTGATTTATTCATGCTGTTGTTCCTGAGGGATTCTGGTTTGTAGTAGCAAACTTGCTGTCCTCCAAAGGGTTGAAGAATCTTCCATGCATGTGTCACTTAGCACTCCACTTTTGTCACCAAAGAGGAGGCAGAACTGTTACTTCAGGCACTGGTCTAGGATGCTGAACTCCTAAAAAGGAGTTTTGCTGCTGTATCTGTAAGTCTTGCAAGAAGATTGAGCTGGGTTTGTCCCAGGGTAGTAACCCTTGTCTCTCCTTGAATATTCTGCAGGGTGATCCTGGACACCATTGGAAAAGTGCAGATTCAGAATCCTACTCAAAAGGAACTTGGAACGTATGGATGCCTTGTTGTTAATGACTTTGGTTTTGATATGGAAACATCATTGCTATTACGTGCAGGTAAGACTGTGGTATCCACAGAATCAGGCATGGGGGTTCTTTTGTAGTTTGTTTTTGGTTTGTTTGTTGGTTTTTTGTTTTGTTTTTTTTTAATATATATTTTTATATATGCACCTGTCCCCACTCCAATGTGAAATAGTTTCTTTTGTTGGCAATCCATGAAACTGCCTGATATAACATGTAGTAGTAAGATAGTCTCATTGCTCTAACAGCACAGCAGCTGTGAACTGAGTTTGCTTGTATCTGTCCCACTTGTATTTTCTGACTGCTGCTTTGCAAACTGAATTCTATTCCAAACATGATGAATTTAAATACAGGATTTATATTTAAAAGTAAAATAAAGCTTTTAAAACTGATTATCCCTTTCATTTCGAAGAGATTCCTGTCATCTTGTCCTCTGTGTTAAATATTACAAATCTGGAAGCCAGCAGTCTCTCAACAGTTGTTGGAGGTGCAATAGTGGCAAGAATTGGAGCAAATATTATGGTTGAATGTCCAGTGAAAGGTAAGCAAAAATTCCACTGAAGTTTCCTGTAATGCTGGAATCAGAAGTTTACCTTACAGCTTGAAGGAAATTACCAGTGAAGGCAGAAAATCATTGATCATTAGTCATTTTTTATTAGGCATGTCACCCACACCAGTCCTATTTCTTTTCTGTCACTTTAATTTACACACATGTATGTGCTCAAACAGACTTTCCTTTAAAAGTACTTTTCTTTCCATGAAGTGGTCTGAGGCTCCACTGCAGCATTTAAAGCCCACCAGCATGAATCACTATCATGCTGCAATAGCAAGCATGGCCAGCTGACTTGCTCATCAGAGAACTTTCCTTAGCCCTATTTGAGATGCACATATGTCTAGACTGTTGTTAAAACCGAAAATGAAATCTCCAGCCAAAGCTTAATAGAACTTTAAACCTGACAGTGAAGTAAACTTACCTTTTAGAACCATCAGTCTGCAGCTGCAGTAAGGAAACAAAGAAAAGTGCTGAACCATGAGAGCATGTAGATATTTTCTAGCTCAACTTCTGTGGAGCAGCATTTGTGTTAATCAGAAGCAACATGCATTAAGCAGTTCATGGCTTCATTTCATTTTCTAGTTCTTTGTTGGAAAGGTAGATATTTTCTTTTAAATCTCATCATTACTATCTGTTAAGTTGAAATAATAAAACTTAACTCACAAGTTTAAGTCACTAAATTTACGTCATAAGATTTAATAAGCTAAGGTCAGCCTTTTGTGCCTTGTTGAAAGAGATGTATGAAAATGCTAATAACAATGAACATTGCAATTGAGTGCAAAGAGAGACTTCAGAGAAGTCAGTGTGCAGCTTGCGCTCATATTGCTGGGGGAGTGTGTGTCAGAAAGGGTGTTGATATTGAACCAGAGTAGTGACAGATATATATATGTATATGCAAATAGTTATGTGTACAATAGTGGCGCCAGGCTGACATATATTAGGACATCTGACTCTGCTATTCACTGTTGTACCAAGGCTAATTCTTTGATGAAGTAATATTTTCCAACTATAGTTTGGCAGCTCTATTGTATAACTGACCTACATCTCAAATTCAGCAGAGAGTTAATGTCACATTGTTAATATTAATATTGTTAGGATGGGTAAGCAGTTAGCAATTTAAATATAAATTAATATTTTCACATGGGACTGTAGATTTCCAAATGCTTTAGAATTGTGTATATTCGTGAGCGAAACTTTAGTTATCCTAAAACAGCAGCGTTGACTTAAAAAAATGATTTATCTAATTGCTTTATTTCCTGTCATTGCCAAGGAAGTAAGTATTACTGTTTGTTAATAAAACAGAGCTTGCATGTCTTAAAATGTCACTAAGTCTAGAAGCAGAAAAACTTACGCAATGATGTAAGCAGAGTTGTTCTGATCTCCTTTCCTTAATGGAAAGTAATAAACCACTGACTTTGGAAGATTGAACTTAATAGCCCTTTATGTGAATACATAATAGGTCTAATGTCTACTGTTTGTCTAATAGGTGGGACCAAAAATACGTCCATTTGCAGTGTAGTAGCATGAGAACTTTGTTGTGAATGCTGAGAAAACATCACGTGAATTATCAAACAAGCAAGAATTTGACTCAGCAAAAATACTAATATTTCTATGTACTCTAAAAGTTTTGTTCCCACAAACAGACAGTGTGAGTCTGACAAGACATGTCAAGCAGATAATCTGATCTATTGGACTCTTGCTAACCCACAGAATAGTTCTCTATAAGAAGAACCATCTAATGGATAATGAATATTTGCGCCATGGCACTAGCAAAATTCTTAAATTACTTTAAAATTTCTTGGCTGCAGTGATTTCTGTGTTTTTTTCTCTATAGGCTGAGTAACCTATCATACTTTTTTATAGTTGTTCACATCATAGTTTTCTCTGTGAATAAATCTGCATAATGAGTTCTACATTTTGTGTCTACCAGTGCAAGGTCTACTCAGGAATTTTCTTTCTGAAACACAGATAAAAATTATGCACATATGCAAAATGGTAAATTAATGGTTCATTTAGGAGAGAGTATCATGCCATAGAGCAGAACTTCAGCTGGAAGTAGGAGCAGCCTACTCAACAACCTGACAAAGACAGTTGTGAAAGGTAGAGAGGAGGTGATGTTGGAGGGAAAGATAAACTTCCCAGCACCAGCTGGCTAATGGCTGTATGATACATCCTTTAATTATTCAAGGTCTGAGGAAAACCAAGGATATTCCACTTAAGGGGCTCTGGGTTCATTAGGCCATGTTACACAGGACAGCTCTTGTTTGATGGTTTAATGGAAAGGATGTGAAGTTTAATATTACACACAGTGGTAGCCCACTGACTGCCTTTTTTTTTCTTTTTGCATTGTTACTGATTGGTTCTTTTTGTCCTTTTTAAAATCTTTCTTGCACACTCAAAAAATCACATTCAGATTGAAAAAAACTTTGAAACATTAAAGAGCAGTGTATCTTAACTAATAGAAGAACATTATGGAATAGATTAAGAAAAGCTAGCTACACTAAATGGTGTTGATTTCTTTGCTCTTTTTAATTTATAACAAAACTATTTTTCCACTAATTATAATAATCTCACTTTTATAGCTCCCACACGAGCATATGCTAGATGATATTCATAACATTCTGGACAGATTCATATTCCATTCTTACAGCCAAGAGCTTTTCAATCAACACACATGGTATAAATATCAATACTGATTGCTCCAAATTACTCTTGGATAACATTTATTGTATTTGCAGAAAAGATTGTCTTGTGATTATTACTAAAATAAACTAAAACTGTCAGGCTCCATTTATTGTGAAACCTTGAAAGTTCTCAGTTGAAGTAAAATAGGGGGTAAAAAAATTAAAAATATGTATAAAATGTGCGTTGTCTGCCACCTTCTGGTGAGAGTCTAGAAGGGAAATATACTGACTTGAGGTTGTTCATACCATATACGTTATATTGCATCTTTGACATGGCTTAGACACAGAGGCTTTTAAACATAGAAACTCCATCTTAATCCAAATTACACATTTCTGTGAATATAATTTGGGTCTCTAAGGATAAAATATTGATTAAAAAAATTACAAGAAATGCACAAACCCTGTTGAATCAGGTCATCTTTTTGCACCTATGTTTCACAAAGATGGACCAGTTACTTGCTGTCACTATTGGAACTTGAAACAGGTCCTGATAAATCAAGACTTTGATTTTTCCGTTTGTTCCTTCATTTACCTATGCTATTCCAAATGTAACTTTGATGCTGTTCTTTGTCTTCTATGCTTAACCCCTCAGAAGACATATCAGTGAACTGAAATAGCAGTTTAATACATAGGATTCCGGCTCTTCATTTCTTTTAGGTTTTTTGTGTGCTCTTCTAAAAGATATTAGTAATAGATTTCAAAGGTTTAAAGGGGTAAGTACAGATTTATTTTATGAGGCAGGTATGACACTATAATTGGTAGAATAAAAGGAAAGTCTTTTGCTCTTATGCTTCTTTTTGCTATGAGTGTATCTACATTAGAGTATTTGATTGGGTCAGGTGTAAGCAGGAAGGACTGAAAGATTTACTTCAAAAGCTTTATTGTGCTTTGCTTTATGTCTTGCAACAGTCTGGGAACCTGAAAACTGAATCCCTTTGAATATAACTAAACTGAAAGATGTGCCTGGGCGCTATACCTGTTACTTTCCAAATACTAATGGGCTGTAAGTCTGACGGTCCAGGCAAGATTCACCACGTAGTCCAAAGCAACCCTCATGCAAACACACACTGGATGTGTTTTGGGACCTCAGTACCAACTGTGTCTCTTTACAAGCACATTCCTGATGCCCATCCTACTTGCTGATGTAGATATAGCGTACCGAGTTTGTGGTGATGAAAAAAACCATAAATTGGCATGGTTTACAGCATCACTTTTTTGGTGTGTGTTTCTCCTTTCTCTCCCTGTTTTGCTTATTGGGGCAGGGGTTTCCTTCAGATTCCTAATTCAGGAAGGGTTAAGATGGATTTTGTTAGAGGAAGGTGAAATTTCAAAAATCTATTAGAGTTCTTGGAATGCTCTGCAAGTGTGTGGGTATTCCCTTGATACTTTCTACTTCAATTTGCAAAAAGCTGTCAAGAAGTTCCCTAGGCAAGGTTTAACAAATCCTCATAGTGTAAAAGAAGAGGTCACCTTGTTGGTTAGTACCTGGTTAAATGATTAGCAGGAAGAAGTAGTCAAACTTTACAGTGGAGAGAAGTTACCGGCAGCATGAGATTAAGAATGCCGCTTATGTAGTTCTTTAATTTCTGATAAAATTATATTTTCCCAGTCCCTGAGTATGTATTTAGTTTATGACCATAAATGTCTGGGTCCTTGGTGATACAGAATGGCTGTTCATTAAAGTGAAAGTGTAATTACTAACCAGTTGGGCTAAACATTTTCTGATAACAGTGCTGAATGGTAGAATTGTCCTAATGCACAGCAACCAAGTCTTTGTTGGGAGTCAACTACAGAATTCTGTTCAGCAGTCATCTCTGAGCTCATCCTTAATTCAGATCCTCATTTTTAGTTGCCTTATTTTGAATGCCTGATTTTGAAAAATACAAGCCTTAAACTTTCTGCAGCTGGAATAAAGATCAAGTTCTCTTTGAGGTGACAACCAGAGAACTAAACAGGACCTGACAGAGCTGTAGCAAGGGTGGGATGGGAAGGGATCTTGCTTCACAAACCCCTCTAAGGAGGTCACCAGATGTCAGTAAGTATATCTAAATCCTACCAGATGTTACTGCTATCTAGGAAGAGGGGCTGCTGCGTGACTGGTAGGAAGAGATGGAGATAATAGCTTTGAAAGATTGCGAGAGAATGGGACAGAATCAGAGGGCAGGTTGGAGGTACCAAGTGCCGAGATGCCTCATGCTGGCTCTCTGTCCATGACAGTTGTTTCTGGTGAAGTTGGTGAGATTCATGCTGGTAATTTCAGTAGCAGCATGGCTTAGGCTTTTCAAAGCTCACTAGAAGTTGGTTGCTCAAGCATAATTCAGATGAATATAAAGGCAATTTGTGATTTCCGCTGGAGAAAATACGAAGATGTATCAGTCAAAGAAATTGCATCATAAATTATGCTAAATCCATTGTAGGTGTTAGTAAGCATAGAATAAATAATAATCAGTTGACATTAATTGTGTATCTCGCTGACCCAGAATCGTTTCCTCTGAAAGATGACATGCAAGTTTAGCCTCTAAAGTTAAGTAAACTTTTAGTGAAGTGCAGCAGAATGTGATTTGTGCCAGCACAGTTCTGCCTTGCTCTTGAATGGGAAATACAGAATACTTTATGAGATTCTACATAGCTGAGGGAAAAAATTCTGAAGACATATCCAATGTTTTAGAGCAGTTAGTAGGCCAAGATTTTTATGATGTGTAATATTTCATAGGGCTTTCAAGGTTGGAGGAAATTTGTTTTTGAACACTGAATATTTTAAGGGCACCCTATAGTGTGGATTCCTTTTTCTTTTTTTTTTCCTTTTTTTCAACACGTGTTTCACAGTCCCATCCGGAGCTGGAGTTTTTTTTTTCCATAACATTTGCTGTCCCAGGGCCACTCATGGTGGAAAATGACTTTTTTCATGGAACATTGAATATTTCAAAGTTACTCCAGTGCTAGTGGAAAATAACCTGTGTTTGAGGTCAGAAAAATAGGTTAAACTAATTTTAAAGTTTTATAGCCACTTAGGTCTGTAGTAGAAACTTTTAACATCAGAGGATTTAGATCCATTGCAAGAGTAAGATTATGATTTTCAAGGTTTTTCTAAGACTAAGAAGGCCCAAGTTCAGGAATGCATGTTTGTTCATGAAGGACAAGTACAGCCATTCTTAATTTTAAGCATGTGTTTAATTGCATTCTCTAATGGGAAAGGATTTAATCCTATGCTTAAGTGCTTTCTTGACTTGGAGCCATAGGATATGATTGTTTGATTCTGCTACTAGCTGATGTCAGTAATGGTTCTTCATTTCAATCACTGGGATCTAAACTGCACTCAGGGATTCTGAACCTTTGGCAGTTTGGGTGAGTTGATACCTTTGGGCTTATCAGCTGCATCTGCATGGAGATGGAGTATGAAGGAAACAAAGGTGGCTACACGCCATCTCTTGCCTCTTCCCCTTTTTGTACTGACTGGGGATCAAATCAGGAATTCTTCAGCTTGAAAATAATACTTTGTTTGATGTAGATAGGGAATTACTTCCTTCCAGAATTACAAACTGGAAAATTTACTTTTTTTACCTGAAGAAAAGGTCTAGAAAACGATTTCGGGAATGATTTTATGTCCTCTGATGAATACAGAAAGGCAGCCATTCTGTAGAAGAAACTTATGTAGATGTGTTAAATTTGGACAGTAAGGTGAAAGATAAGACGCCTTTTAAAACTGTCCAAGAAAGGAAAAATGACAATAGTAGAAACTTCTTTGAGTCAGAACAGAGGGCAGAAAATTATAGCTGTGAGGAGGAAATATTTTTAAAATTCAATGTAATTAGCTTTTAAATATCCCTGTAATAGTCTTCTTCCTACAAGTCTGTAATGGAAAAGGCTCTTGAAGACAGTGTGAATATTATTTTTGTCCATGTAAAGGCCTTATGTAAATCAACCTTTATGTAAAGGAAAGTCAAGCATCTGCGGTAAAATTCCACCTTATGCACAGGATGAACTCTTCCATGAAATCCTACAAATATGTCCCAAAGCTTAAGTATAATTTCAGCTCCATTCAGTTTGTCACCTTTAGGGGGCAGGGGTGGGGGGGGAATTCCAACAGAAAACCAAACAAAAACCAAACCAATAAAACCCCACCCAAACAAAAAAAACCTCAACCTCACCAACACCTCATGGTTTGTCTTATTTTTGCTTAGTGTAGTTTCTCCTTGGATAATAACATTAGTTAAAATTTTTAAAGTTTTATTTACGTGAATACTAAGGGATAGAACACAGGCTTTAGGCCTTAACTATTTGCCTAGAAAAAAAGAGCTTTTTTGCATTTTGATGGTATGTTTCAACTCACTCCTACAGTTTGTCTGTAGGAAAATAGGTGCTTTTCACAGTGCTACCATAAGAGTCTTGTCATGAAGAATGTGGAAATTGTGTACTTTGCCTGCTTTCTCACAGGAGCTGATAGAGACAATGTGCAGTGCTGCATACCAGTAGGGAAGAAAAATCTTATCTCCAGAGTAGTAAATACGAAGTCTAATTTCTAAAGGAAAAGCGTCAAAAATCTGCATGACAGAAGCTTTTCCACCTGAAATTTATAAATGGTGACTCATGCTGGGATTGTGCTATGTGCTGTGTTATGAGAAGGAGGTTTATGCAAAGCACTCTTAAGCACAGAGACTATTAAAAAGCTAAATGTACACCTAAAACCAAGGATTTTTTTAGTACCATCCAGCTGTAAGAGTTCTTCCGGATAGAAATTCCAGAAATGACAGTATGCACAAGAACTCAGTGTGTCTCATGAGAATTATGGCAGAAGAGGAATTTTCACAGGCAATATGAACATACAGATAAACTGAAGCTGTCCAGAAGAGCTTGAAATGTACATGCTGCTTTGCTGAAGAATGCAAAGAAGCTGGATATAAGGGATATCTTTTTCTCCCCCTTTATTTCTTTAATCCATTTATAGGGTGTCTATCAGCAGATGGGATAGCACCACACAATCAAGCGTTTTTCTGTCCAGATTCTCTACAGCATCCCTCTGGATGCACAACTCCATAAGCTTTGTATCACATTTGTGCTTGCCAGTTTTGGGTTCCCCTGAAAGGCAAGGTTAGAAGCCCCTGATTTCTAGCATACAGCTCTGTCCTGACTGCAGTGTGTAGAATCCTGCCTCCTCTCTTCCCTTCATGCTATACTCCAGCCTGTAATAGGTCCCTGAATTCTTCTGTGAAAGATATCTTCCTTTTTTCCTTAGCTCAGGGCTCAATCTGAGGATTTGCCCTAATACTGTCAATGGCAACCTAACCAAAAGCCCATGAAAAAGGACACAGAAGGAGCTTGATTACAAATACCAGTTGTTCTTAAGCAGATGATCCAATATCGCCCAGGCTCAGTCTCAAATAGTTTCCACATAATACAAAGGTTGGGGCAAGAAAAGGAACCATGGAATGCAAAAAAGCTTGAAAGGTCCTCAAAATGATCGCAAAGAGGCCAGGTCAGAGGGACTCAGCATAGAGTTCACATAAAAATTATTAACTCTTAGATAAAAATCACTTCTCAGTAGTTCTGGGTAGAATGCAATGCAGGAATGTTGTGATTATCCCCACTGTGATTTTCAGCCCAAACAGCTCCTCATGTTTAGGGATTCACCCTGAAGGTATCTAGATAACATTAACTCCATTTTAAAATGGCGGCGTACTATAACCACGTATAATGCATAATAGTGTTATTTTTTCCATTATGTATTTAACTGATCATTTTTCATGGATTGTTTTTTGCCCCTCACATTATCTGTAAGTGACAACACGCTTAGGATTGCTTGGATTGATTCATTGTGCATTTCAGTTGGACTGATTGCTGGACTGCCATGCAGGGCTTTTTCCACA
>NW_010339338.1:0-13069 GCF_000700745.2 Antrostomus carolinensis
AGCCAAGCCTGGTCCAGCCTGGGAAGCAAACGGCCGAGTATCTCACCTGGAGGCTCTTCCTTATGTTCATTTCCAATGTTTCTTTAAACATTTAGAAAATTAAAAAAAAAATGAGAACATTGATCATAGCAAAAAATTTCTGCTCTGCTTTTTCACAGACAAGTAGAAAATGTGCTTTAGAATGATTATGAGGACCTCAACCTGTCACCAAAATTGGGAATGAACTTCTTACCACCAATGTAGTCTTAAGAAACAGGCACTTCTTTATTACGGCACTGGATGCACAGGAGATCTCTCCACCTATCGTGCATGCCAACTCTCTCTTTACAACAGCTTTATGCTGAATATTCATTACTTTTCCAAGAAATTATTAGCATATTCATCACATTTCCAAGAACTAATTAATATATGTAAATATCCTTTTCGCATGCAAACAGATGTCCTTTTGATGCTCTTTGGGGTTCCTCTGGTGGTTGTGAAACTTTTCTCACTGTACCCTTTAGTTGCACTTTTCTTTTGCACATGCTTAGTTCATCTCTTGGCCTGTTTACAACACTTCTGTTTCCACAAAACTGGTTTATTCTAACATCACTACCTTATCTACCCTATTGCTAGGACTTGGCACTGCAAATCTACAAACTTGACTAGGCCTAGCAGATACGTAGCTATCTTTCAATGTCACACTGTTTAAGCAGAAGGGTATGTTCTCCTTGGAATGATATCAAAACCTTTAAACATAAAATGCTGATGTACAAACATAATTTAATTAACGTGTTTTTTTTCAGATTTTCCCTTCCACGCAATAATTCCAGTTAGCAAACTGTAAATTCCCTCCAGGAATGAATAACATCTTTCTTGATCAGTGAGAAAGCAGGAAATATACTCTGTAAAAAACCCAAATGAAACAATTCCTCTGCAGACCTTCAGTAGGTAAAGCTTTTATATTTTAAAACTTCTCCTCTTGTTTTCTTTTTGCTTGCAACAGAAAGTCACTAAATTTTGCTGACTCACTCTACTGCCCCATGTTGTGTTAGAATCAGCCTTGAGGAAAAATCAAACCAAGTAACTATATGAGCACCAGGGTAGAAGAGGTGTTCAACAGACTCCAGCAGACAGAGGAGTGGGATGTGAGAGAAACAACTATGCACACACCCAGGTCAGTGAAGGATGAGGGAGAGATGGTGTGCCACAGCAGACATTCCTCTGCACCCCATGGTGAAATGGCAGGCTGTCCCCATGCAGCCCATGGAGGTTAAGGGTGGAGCAGGGATCCACCTGTGAAGGACCCCATGCCCTGAAGAAGGCCATGACTCCATGGGAAGTGGCTGTGTGATGCTTAGTTGCCAGCTGAGCCTAAACCATGATGCACTGGTAACTCAAAGGACAAGCAGGCTGGTCTAACTGCTTTATTCTCCTTGTGGAATAGAAAAGCAGGGTCAATTTCATTCACCTCATCCATATGCCGTTCATACACCCTCTTTCCACTGTTAAACAGATCAGTGCATACAAACAGAAACAAAAAAGATACTCCTCTGCTTGTGATAGTAATCAGAATAATCACCCATCTCAGGCTTGAGAAATACTTACAAATATTAGCAAATCTTGTCACAGATCTAAAAACAGCTAACAAGAGAATAGATGCATAATCCTAAAAATCTTTGCAAAATAGAGCACATGATACAAACATGAAAAAATTTCTATAAGGCAAATTATGAAGGTCCTTATGATGAACTTGAGGATTGCCATATACAGAAGGGAACACTGCAGATTGTAGGCCATGCATATAACAGAGGGAAAATGATATTCTGACTGGCAAGCACTACCATTAACCACAGGATAATTTCCTAAGTGTAAGTCAGAAGAAAATGATGCCATAGGTCTACCTTTCCTAGAAGTATCCACTGCTTATGATAGTTCATAATAAAATGTTTTAGAACCTGTCCTACATCAGGCCGTGCACTTTCTTCAGGGATACTGACAATGTCAAGCTCTCAAGCTCTCCTCAATGATGAATGCTTTCAGCTAACAAACAAATTGGTTATTTCCATTTCCACTGTGAAGTCTGCATAAAGATGCCATGATAGGACACATCATAACTAGAATTCCAGCTTTTAGAGTGAAAGGACATACCTACTACAGCACTTCTAAAAGGCTTTAGAATACTTCAGTCAGACTAGGAGATGAGATTAGATTTGCTTTATCCCTAAGTTTTATGAAAAGACTATATGAAAACTCTGTTTCTATAAACACTTTGTCCTTTGAAATATGCATTAAAGACCATATCAACTATATGTTCAGAAACTTACTTGCTGTTTTAATCACTTTGATACTTTTTAATGGAAAAAACCACTAAGCTAAAAAATATTAAACTGACAAAACCACAATACATTCAGTTTAAAAAAAAAAAACAAAATAATTCAGATGAAAAAGAGCTGTGTTTAGATCTTTCTGATAAAAGGAGATTTCCGTATAAGCGTATAGGAACTTTTGATGTAAATAAAAACATGCATTTGATGTAAAGACATGGATTGAGAGAAGCCCTGCGGAGAAGGACTTGGGAGTGGTGGTGGACAAGAAGCTCAACATGAGCCGACAATGTGCACTTGCGATCCAGAAGGTCAACTGTATCCTGGGCTGCATCCAGAGTAGCGTGGGCAGCAGGTTGAAGGAGGTGATTCTGCCCCTCTATTCCACTCTCATGAGACCCCACCTGCAGTGCTGCCTCCAGTTCTGGGGCACCCAACATCAGAAGGACATGGACCTACTGGAGCGAGTCCAGAGGAGGCCACGAGGATGATACGAGGGCTGGAGCAGCTCTGCTGTGAGGACAGGCTGAGAGAGTTGGGGCTGTTCAGCCTGGAGAAGAGAAGGCTCCGGGGAGAACTTCTAGTGGCCTTTCAGTACCTGAAAGTGCTCCAGGAAGGCTGGGGAGGGACTTTGGCCAAGGGCAGGGTGTGACAGAACAAGGGGTGATGGCTTGAAACTGGAAAAGGGGAAATGAGCTGAGATATTAGGAAGAAATTCTTTCCTGTGAGGGTGGTGAGACACCCACCCAGGTTGCCCAAGGTTGCAGGAGGGTTGGAACTGGATGATCTTTAAGGTCCCTTCCAACCCAAATCATTGTATGATTCTATAACACAGAGGAGTATTGGGCTAGCATGGCAAAGTATTTGTAGTGGAGGAGTTTACAGGGGTGGATTCTGTAAGAAGATACCAGAACCTGCCCCTGTGTACAACAGACCCAGTTCCAGCCAGTTTCAAGACGAACACATAACTGGCCAAAGCTGAGCCAATCAGTAATGGTCTAGTGCCTCTGTGATAATGTATTTTAGAAGGAGGAAAAAAGAACAGAAAAATTGCAGGCAGAAAGAGGCGTGAGAATACATGAGAGAAATAACTCTGCAGACACCAAGGTCAATGAAGAAGAAGGGGGAGGAGGTGCTCCAGCTGCTGGAGCAGAGATTCCCCTGTAGACCTTAGTGAAAACTATGGTGCAGCAGGCTGTCCCCCTGCAGCCAATGGAGGTCCACAGTGGAGCAGGTGGATGCCCGAAGGAGGCTGTGACCCCATGGGAAGCCTACGCTGGCGTGGGCTTCTGGCAAGACATGTTACCCCATGGAGAAAAGCCCATGCTAGAACAGTTTTTTTGTCAGGGCCTATAGCCCAGTGGAGAACTGACGCTGGAGCAGTCTGTTCCTGAAGGACTGCACCCCATGGAAAGGACCCATGCTGGAGCAGTTTCTGAAGGACTGCAGCCCATGGGAAAGACTCATATTAGAGAAATTTGGGAAGGACTGTCTGTTGTGAGAGGGACCCTACACTGAAGCAGGGGAGGAATGTGGGGAGTCCTTCTCATTATTAGGAAGGAGCAGCAGAAAAAATATGTGTCAAACTGATTGCAATCCCCATTCCCCTACTCCCTGCACTGCTTGGAGGGATGAGATACAGAAGTCGGGAGCAAAGCTTAGTCCAGGAAAAAGGGAGGGTTGGGGGGAAGGTGGGTTTAGATTTGTTCTTATTTCTCATTATCCTACCCTGATTTGACTGTCAAGAAATTAAATTCATTTCTCCAAGTTGAGTGTTTTGCCTGTGATGGTAACTGCTGAATGATCTCCCTGTCTTTATCTCAACCAATTAGCCTTTTGTCATATTTTCTCTCCCCCATCCAGTTAAGGAGGATGAGTGAGAGAGGGTGGTGGGCACCTGGTGACTCACCACAATAATGTTTTTAATAATGGGAGAATTTTTAATTAATTCTATGCTTGGCTTTCTAAGCTCTCCAAGCCTTATCTGTTCTGGAAGGTTCTGTTCTGTTCTTGTGGACCAAGACCACAGAAGCTTGTCTGGAGAACAGCTACTAACAGTACCAACTGCTGAAACCACAGGCTGACAGTATAAGCTCTCATCTTCTAGGAGTTCCTATGAACTCACAAAAACTGGTCTCAGCTTAAAGGCCATGCTTATAATTAACACTTCAAGAAATTTAACTATCAACTGAGCATCCATATTCTGATATTGGAATTGGCACCAAAGGTGGACCAATGGCTCAGTCAACAGTTTGGGCTGTAGCTAAATTGTTACAAGCAAATTCCTGCACTACCTCTTAGTCATGCATAGGAAACTGAGCCAGGTCAGAGTGGTAAGTAATACAGTCACCTGGTGGCCTGGAGGGTTTCAAGACATGGGCCAGAGGGTATCACAGTGTAGGTTTAGGAGTTCAACATTAAGTATGTGGGAGGTTAAACCAAATTTCTGTTGATGTCAAACAGGCAACATATACACAACTGATATTTTTGGTGTTGCTGCAAAGCACAGAAAATGGTTTTCTCTGAAGTTTGCAGACAAACTAAAACTGGCTTCACAATGTAAATCTAAGCTAAAGAAAACAATTTAATCTGTTACAATGTCTTTAATGGAAAAATACTGCTGTACAAGAGGGTAGATATATTAATCACCATATTAAGGTTTCAAGTGGTCTTGAGAAGTGACCTTAAACAAAGATTATGACTGTAATACAAGTGATCAGTAACAAATCCTTTGATAACCGAGCATTGGCCTTTAAATGGCACCCACCTTATATCCAAAATGCTTACAAAGCCAGCAAACTACCATTCAGAAATTAAAAGTGAAATTGTAAACTTGCTTAGAATATTATATGAGACAAGGAAAATAAAGATGAAATTCAAATTGCCATCTGGTACTGCTCATCATGACTGTATTGAATGACCTAATAAATTCTCCTCATCTCTAGATTATATGAAGTCTCATATTCAGAAGTGGATGATACTGCAGCGTTATTTTTTCACAGCTGTTTATGTGCTATGCTTATAGTAATTTGAATTTCCTGTTTGTTCACTACTGCACTCTTTAGTTGCTGTTTCAGGGCAATGTAAGAAGCAACATCCCTCCCTACTTTCTCTGTTTCCATCTCCCTCTCTCTTTCCTTTTGTACTTCTGCTTATCAACAAAGTAAAAGGGGTTACTGAGCTTATAGTGCACTGTAGAGTTTTTTCCCCATCAAGTTTTCCTCTCTGATACACACATTCTTTTGCTGATAGCCAGGAAGATGATAGTCACAGGAAGACAGTGAGCTATGGCCTGAGAAATACCTTGGATTAGGACAAGGGGTAATGGTTTTAAACTAAAAGAGGGTAGATTTACACCAGATGTAAGGAAGACATTTTTTGCAATGTGGAACACTGGAACAGGTTGCCCTGTGAGGTGGTAGAAGTCCCATCCCTGGAAACATTCAAGGTCAGGTTGGACGGGGCTCTGAGCAACTTGATCTGGTTGAAGATGTCCCTGCTCACTGCAGGGGATTGGACTAGATGACCTTTAATGGTCCCTTCCAACCCAAATCATTCAATGACAAGAAAGTTATTGAGGTGCTAGAACGCATCCAAAGAAGGATAACTAAGCTGGTGAAGAGACTTGAGCACAAGTCTTATGAGGAGTGGCTGAGGGAACTGGGGTTGTTTAGCCTGGAGAAAAGGAGGCTCAAGGGAAGATCTTCCTGCTCTCTACAACTGCCTGAAAGGAGACTGTATCAAGGTGGGTGTCAGTCTCTTTTCCAAAGTCACAAGTGACAGGATGAAAGGAAATGGCCTCATATTGCACCAAGGTAGGTTTAAATTCGATATGAGGAAAAAATTATTCACTGAAAGAGTTGTTAAGCTTGTTGGAACAGTCTGTGCAGGGAAGTGGTTGAGTCATATTTAAAATATGTAGATGTGGTGCTTAGGGACGTGGTTTAGTGGTGGACTTGGTAGTGTTACCTTTACAATTTTACTCAATGATCTTGAATGTCTTTTCCAACTTAAATTATTCTGTGATTCCATGATTCGATGATTCTGCTTTGCAACTAATTAAGTTAATTTCAAAACACCTAATGCATGTCAATTTACTTGCAAGTAAAGACATCTAATCTATATGATCAGAACAGATTATTTGTAAACATGCCACCACAGAAATGAAATAACACTTCTATGACCTTTGCCTATATATTTTAAATATTAAAAACAGTAGGAAAAGGCAGGTCTACAAGAGAGGTTAAAATGCTCAGGTAACCAGGCCTTGAAAAGGCTGAAATGTGGTCTATATGAATTCATAAGACAAAACAACAAAACATCAGCTGAATATAGAAGAAAAGAACGAGATAGAGGAAATACAGGACTCACATTAATGGCAAAAATTGGGTTTCTGTGTATGAAGAAACTAAATGAAAAGTATTAGAGGCAGTGTTAAACTAATATTAGATGCACCATCAAAGTAGTAATGTGCAACATAAAGTCAAACTGTATCCTAACAGGTATGTTAAGGCTATTGACTAAATTTCACATTAGCACGAATAAAATTATAAAATTATTAAATTATTAAATACCCAGTAGAATAAATTATTACATATTCAGAAGAATAGTTCAGGTCTCATGAAGCAAAGCTGGATATCAAGGAATCAGAAACTCAGATATTTCCCATAAACCTCAGGAATTTTGGATGAGCTTGCAAAGAGTTAAAGGGTAGAAAAAATGAAAATCAAATAATGCTCATGGATCAGTGTTGTAAGAAAGTTTAGAGATCATCTGGGTATTAAAAGCCTGTAAAAAAACAGAAGAATTGATTGAATGCTTTGCATCTGAATAACTGAAATATTGGCCTTGTAAGAGTCTGAACCTACCACGATTGCTGAAAAAAAAAAAATTAGAGAAAAAGACATTTGGGGAAAAATGGTTAGAAGAGAGTTATATAAATATTTTACCTGCAAGGACAGATAGTTTTAACACTGCTGTGAACAGATATCTGTATCACAGAAATCTGTTGCAGCATGCCCATGGACTCAACAATACCAGAAAGATGGATCTGAGCAATAAAGGGCAGTAACACTGGATTTTATTATCTGGGCTTGACAAAGTTACAATTAGGAGAGACACCTAGTGTCTCAGGCACAGAGGATATAACAGTTGCTGCTGAAGCTGCTCCAAGCTTTCAAATAATCTGATTAAAGAGCATTCATGGTAGCACAGACTTAGTACTACTAAGTGGACATTTTTGTAGAAAAGCTGCTCATTTACTGTAAGAACACATGAAATGACAAAAAGTTCTGTGGTAGTGTTTGTTTCTTTCTTCGGATTTTAATTTTTTTTTCTTCTTTTAAGAGTTTCATGGAATGAGTTGATGAAGTAAACTAAGGAGCTTAATGTCATACAGGATGTTTCATTTCCAGGTAGATGTTGCTTGTTTAATCTTATATCATGAACCACAGGAAAACCATTGCAAGAAATTATTCGGAACCTGAGGAGATTACTAACTCTTCCAGTAATCATGTTAGGAGTAAACAGTATGCAGTGATAAAATAAATAGTTGAAAAGCAAAATAGATACACTGTAAAAGTAAAGAGAAGAAAGGGAATTTGCAAATTGTTTGCATCAAAATAAATTAGTCTTTGTAAAAGATGTTAAAACAAATAGGAAAATATTCTGTGGTGATATAAATTAAAATAAATAAGGAAGAAAGGAAGATCTCATGCTATACAATTACATTTGAGAATGCAGTTAGTCTTTGAAAAAAGAAGGCTCCCCAGTCAATATCTTGCTTTAATTTTCAATAAGGAAGAGGTAATGAGAATGAAGCTATGGAAATGACTGCAACTGAAATAAAATTCAGAGACCTCAGTACATTCAATTAAAGGAACTCAATAATTGTCAGCCACAAATTCTGAGAGATTTGGTATGCGAAAATATATTCCCATAACAAGGATTTTAAATAGGAAGCACTTCAGGGCAGATGATACACTATTATAATAATATCTATGAATTTGTTTAGTCATTTTATAAAAACTCCTTAATAAACTTATAATCTGAATCATCATTGTCTTCAAGGCTAATTGTACAAGAGAAATATGTAATATTACAGAGAGTATGATCATAACTAATCTAATTGGGAAGATATGTTTTCATAGGAACACACCTGTGATATTATAGGCATTGATCACTTTTTAAATAAGAACATTTTTCCTTTTTTCTTGAGCCTAAAATTAGGATGAAAAGAGATGGTAGTGTTTAATATACAAGTCCCAATAAATTATGTGTACATTTTAATTATGTATACATTTCCTAAATTTTCTGCAAATATAAACATGCTCTAAATGACCATGAACCTGAAGATTAAAAAATAAATAAATAAATAAAATAAATCTTTACACAGACGGGGAACACAACAGCAAAACCAGTACCTGAAAAAAAAGAGGGTTGCAATCCTGTGAAATAGCACATAACGCTAGTTACTAATTAGTGCAACAGAGTAGAATACCAAGTCCCAGGAGAGAAACTGTGTAGTACTTCTACAAAAGAAGTAAACAATTAGGAATACAACACCAATTAAAGGAGGACTTAAAAATGTACAGATCTGAGACACTTCCAGGAATCTCATATGCCAACACATAGTTGATTAAAAGTCCTCTTCTAGTGCTTTCCATGTAACTTTGACAGTAATGTCATGAAACATTCCATTTTGCTTCTTTCTTTAAATTATTTTTATTAGTATACCAAACCATTTTATTAGTGTACAGTTCATGGATGTATTTTGACGACTTATTTTTTTATAAATATCTAAAATACCACATAAGACAGTGCATCTCTAATAGACTTATTCAGTCTTCAATTCAAGACCTGGAATGATGAAAATCCCCTTTATCTCTTCATTGCCTTCATCAAGAGTGAAGAACCTCAATAGCAAAAATGAGCATTAGATTTCTAGCGCGGACTTCTTTAGCTACAACCACTGGATTGTATTCTTCTGTCTAATGGATTAAATACCACCTGTATCTTTTGCTATCTTATGTTTTCCACTATAAATGCATAAGTTTTTTCACCTTACCAAGGGGTGGGAAAACTCTGTATGAAATCAGTCTTAAGCTATTACGAAAAGTGAAACACCCCGTTTTGGTCAAACTGTATGAAAAAAAGAAGCCATTGACTGAAAAAGAAAATGCCCAGACCAAAACCAGCATATTGTCTGATTCAAAACACATGGTGATCCAATTTCAGAATGTATCACTATAGGAATCATTGGAGTCTGGTTTTCTTCTGTAGGGGTTAAGATAAATTAGTATATCTAAAATTAAAGGCAATAGGTAATAAATGAACTGCTTTGTAATATCAATTTTGCAGTTAGTTTACAGAATTACCAAATACCTACAGTGATTTCCTTATCTTTTGCAATATGTCTTTTTAGAAACGCCACAGGATATTTTGCAGAAGGTTTTTAAGGAGTGTTTGTGTCAGCATTCAAAATATGACATTCATCTATTTTGAACATCAAATTTACCATGAACAGAACTTTCCTGCATGATATAGTTATTTGGGAAGAATAAACCTACAGGTTTCTCACTGCCAACATAAGTTGTGTTCACCTCAGTAGATATCATCCACATGCAGAGTTTCTTGCCAAAATTGCTTTTGAAGATCAAAATACATTGTCCTTGAAAAGCATTTTACCTTTCCCCATGAATCTAGATTTTATCCTTTTGAGAATGTGCTTAATAGTCTATTAGCTTGTTTGAAGAGGTTACCATATTTATATGAATGAGTAGCTACTCATTATTTTACTCATGACAGCCAACCTGTAAAAATGTATATCCTACATCATACCCACTGAATCAGAGTTAGACATTAAAAAGAAGCACACAACTGCTCTGTTACAACAACCAAAGAGCATGCAAGTGCAATCACCTGTATTTGCCTAATGCTCAAGTTATCGTGTTTTTGGACAACATGTTTTGCCAAAATATTCGTTACCTCTTACTTTTAGGATATTAAATAAAAGAAATCTAAAACTGCCTACTGATTCCACAGCCTGTCAGGGCCCTGGGTGCACTTAATGATCCTGACCAGCCTCACCTGGACCTCTGTCCTTACTCTCTGACCATGTCAGGGCTAGTTCTCTCTGAGCTATGTTGCAAAAGTGCTGGTCTCCAGCTTCATCCCTGACCATGAAGCAAAACTGATCCTGACTTGTGAACTGTTTTCTTGACTTGACGTTAGGCCTGTCTTATCACTATGGATGTGCTCAACAATGACTGGGTGTTGTCTAACCCTGTTTATTGGACCTGATCCTGACCATGACCTGCAGATTGACTTCCCAGTTTGACCTCTGACCTGCTTCATCACCACAAAATTGCCTAATGACTTAGACTTTCAGTTGAACCTGGCTGCCATCCTTGTCTCTATCATCTTTGTCTTGCTTGAGTACTGTGAGACAGGGCCGTCCCTGGTGAGGGCCTTCCCTGCAACTGCTACCCATCCTTTAGGGAGCAGCCAGCCCTAGCTGCATTCTGACATACCTTGAAACTTAGTACAGTAATTGGAAATACTTGATTAACTGTCATTGGTAAGTAACACTACTGCTACTATGAGCTTTGGTCAAGAGTTAGATAAGACTTGAATACCTTCATTGAGTATTAGACCTTAACAGGTTTCAGTATAAAAAAGAACTTATAGTTGACCTAGAAAATAAATAAATGTGACAAGTCCCCCAAACAAATATTAAGAGATGAATTTGTAAAATGATGCTTTTCCAAAAGATGTACTTTAGCCAAGCTCAAACTATCTTGCCTCAAACACAAATTTTTAAAGCCCGTATAGGAATAAAAGGATAAAAGTTAAGCATCGGTGATAAATAGTACAAAAAATCACAGTACTTGTCTGAAAGAGTAATAAAAGCTTAACTTTTCAGGAAGTGATCATACTACAATCAAAGTCAATCAATCTCCTGCACCATGGCTAATGGTTAACATAGTCCATCTGATTCTTCCCGAGAAATGAGGTAGAAACCTGTATCAACAAACAGACTGAGCAGCTCCTTGTACCACAATATGCCAGTTAGGCAAAAGACTATCTGATATATCACTCCTGTTTGAAGTAGCATATTCAAATAAAAGTGCATCTGATAGTTCACCACATCCATATGAGATCAACAACAATTTTTTCAAACTTGCTGAAATATCTCATGGGGGTTTTTAGGTGTCATTACAAATATTGTACTAAGCTCTGACTGATGTACATATGAGCTGCGCTTTTTTCAGAAACAGAGCATCTCAATCATGCTAATAGTGTTTTTTTCTGACAACCCCAGTTCACCAAGTTCTCTTTTTATCATGCAGGAAACAAATGCCTTAGCTCACAATTAGTGTGTAGAAGTGTATATTTCACAGTGTAGCAGAAAGATAGTGGTTTTCTGTTTTCTGTTTTTTAAAATATTTTGTAGTCCTGTTCATTTAACCTCCACAGAAATCTGAGCAAGTGTAACTCACAGTCTTATATTTTTTAAGGCAATAAATTCCATTACATAATTATTCATCTTAAACACGAACACTCATCCAGGGTGCCTTTTTAATTTTTTTTTATTATTATCATTCAGCTAGTTTTGCTATTTTTCTATTAGATATTTATTTTGTTTTAATAGTAGCTGTGGTGCTGCAGGAAAAGCTTTTGTGCCCTTCTATAACACTTTGATGCAACCTGAGAATGACACCTTCATGATGTTATTCTGCTCTGGAAATAAGAGATTCTGAGGTGAGAGATTGACATTTCCTCATGTTCTACAGGAAGGACAGAATTTCTCCCACGATGTGCATCTTGATGGGAGTGTGAATTATTATATGGCAATATTTAATACACTAGTGACTATGACCACAACTTCAAAAATATTACATGACCTTTCAACTACCTGTAACAGCTAAAGCCCTTCTGAGAAAAGCAATGTACAAACACACATTTCTTCCACAGTTTTCCTCTACAGGTGAAATTTCTCAGAATGTTTTCCAAATCAGTAATTCGAATGTATGAAATAGAAAGTTGACTCCATGTAAGCATTTTTGCTGCCACTGAACATAACTCCCTGTAGCAGTCTCTGTTCTGTTGTATTTGAAAGATACGAATATATAGTGATGACGGGCATCTTCAAAATCCTGGATAAACAACAATTGATCAGGTTTAGTAGGTCTGGCTGGGATGGAGCTAAGTTTGTATAGTGCCATGTTTTAGATTTGTGACCAAAAGAATGCTGACAACACACTAATGTTTTAGCTGTTGCAGGACAGTGCTGGCACAGCATCAAGGGCTTCTTTGTTTCTCACTCTGCCCGCTCAGTGACTGTGCAAGAGCTTGGGAGGAGACACAGCCAAGCAGATGACCTGACCTAACCAATGAGATATTCATGCCGTATAATGACATGCTCAACAATACAAAGGGAAAAGAGGGATTTTAGGGAAGATAGCTATCTTTGGCTTGGGAACTGGCCGGGCATCAGTTTACCTATGGGAGGTGGTGAGTGAACCTTTGCTTCACCTGTTCCACGTTCTTTCTCTCTTCCACTTCTCCTTCACTTGTCAAGAAGGGGAGAATCACTTCCCTCGACCTGCTGGCCACACAGTTCTAATTTGATGGAAATTATTAGCTACAAGATCAGCTTCTAGTGTAGTTATATTAAACCATGTTACCAGTAGACTACGTAATCACATGATCAGGCTCGTTAGCAAGTGCTTAGGGGAGGCTATATAAGAGCCTCCAGGTGA
>NW_010339339.1:0-1968 GCF_000700745.2 Antrostomus carolinensis
AACAACAACAACAACAACATTAAAAATCTACACTCAATATGAACAACAACAACAAGAAGATTAAAAGTCTATGCTCCATATGAGCACCCATCTTTCTGGAAGCAGTTGGTAGAGGATGCATGGTGCAAAACATTTTGGAGAAAAGAAGTGTTTGAGCAGTTCACTGCTAAGCAACACACGAGGCTCTTCTGAAACACTCAAGACTGAGGGTGTTTAAGTCATATCCTGGCATTTTGTAAACCAGTGTTCAGTGTTACTCTATAATAAATAATAAATATACTGAGAAGTGATACATATGTCTCAATTCAATGCAGGAGGTACTAGCAAAGTGGGCAGAAAGTGTAAAGAAGGACCTGAGAATTATTATTCAGGTACCTCAGGTAACTCTTGACGATGCTTCTGCAACGTGCAAACATCAACTGGAAGATCCATAGAAACGGCTCAAGAAGAAACCGGTCACACAAACTCACTTCCATGTAACAATCAATACTTACAACCACATCAAACAGAACAAAACTTGAGCGAGCAACCATCCATGCCCTTAGGGACAGCTGTTCCAAAGAGGTGGCAGCACAAAACTGTTCAACAGATCTGTGACTCTACTTGAAACAACTACCCTCTCCTCAACAGAGAGGTTCTTAATTACATCAGCTTCTTTACACTGTTTTTGTGTCGTGTGAGGACAATAAGCTGTACCAGAAAGATGGATGTAATGCCATCTTTATGTGGCATGAAAGAGTTACTGCTATTCATTTTCCTTCTCACTGGTTGGGAAAGAATCTCCAGTGCATTTAGTCAGTGAGGGCAGGAGGGAACTACAACAACCAACATCAAGATCTCACCATGGAACCATCTCCAAGAAGAAGAATGCACCGGCTAATACAAGCTTAAGGTGAAAGCCTCAACAGGACCCATGTTATTTTAAAACCTGTCCTCCCTGACTGTTCTTACAGTAAAATAAGAACAGAAAGAGGAAAGAAAACTCACATTTTTTAAAAAATTATTATTATTTTTTTTAAATTTGAAGCTATTGACACTTTTGACCACAATAAAGTTCCCAACTCATCCCATCATGCCCATGGTACTGTTATTTGCTGAACAGCTTTGGTGCAAGCTGCCCTGGGAGCCAGTTTCAAAACTCACCCTTACATTTTATACAACTAGAGCTTACAGGGACACACAGATTCTACAATAATTAACAACGTAAGAGCGCTCTAACTCACATATATATGCTACACTAACATGCTCTATAAACGTTTCAAAGTGATGAACACAAAAGGAACATGAGAAACTGCAGAAGAAAAATGGAGAAATCTGGTGTTTTACTAAAAATATCCAAGCAATCAATAAGAACCTGTGCAAGACACATCTTTTAATTATTTCAATTCACTATGAAAAATTATTTCACTAAGTTGCTGCACGTATTTAGTCCCTATTAAATTTTACTACAATACAATTATTATGGAGAAAAAGCACTGTTCCCTCCTCAGATTATAGTGAGCGTCTTAAAGAGGCCACAGCACATAACAATTAATGCAATAACATTCCACCCGAACCGGCAGCAATTACCATACTAACGGGAACCAACTACGCCAAGAATTCTGGGGACATCCACAGCAAAACCTGTTTTTTCTCATTTCTAGCAACAATCGCTACATTTCCAAAGAGCATTAAAACCTCCAGCGGCTGCTGAGCATCGCCCAGGGGCACGGCCGGCTGTCCCTGAAGCGGGCAGGCAAATCCCACCTCGATTTCCCGCTGGAAGAACTCAAACAGCGGGTACGAGTTCCACTTTGTCCCGGCCCAGCTTTGTTCTTTCTGGACGTTGTTTTGAAGCGGATCCTCGTGGCGGGGAGAGGAGAGCAACGGAACAGCACCGCGAGGAGCGGGAGGAAAATGGAGCCGCGCGGGAGGCGAGGCAGGGAGAGGGTGAAGCAGGAGACGGGAGCAGGCCGGCCGCTCCCACTC
>NW_010339340.1:0-518 GCF_000700745.2 Antrostomus carolinensis
ATTAGCGATAGGGAAATGTCTCTTTGAATCCATATTTATGAGGGGAAGAACCAGTTTGAAAAGAAAAAGGAGAGAACCATCAGGAGAGACCATTGACTTGAACAAAAACAGACCATCAGCCTGAACAAAAGAGAATCGGTTCCATGAGGAGGGAGGAGAAGGGGGAAAACAGAGAACTTCAGACACCCAAATCAGCATGGAGAAGATTAGGAGGAGGTAAATGAGGTCCCCTGAAGCCCTTGAAGGTTCAATGGCAGAGCAGATACTCACATGTAGGCCATGGAGGACTCCACGCTGGAGCAGAAAGCTGTGCCCGAGGGCAGTGTGACTTTGAGAGCTCATGATGAGCAAGAAAACCCCAGAGTTGGGGGGGAGGAGGTGCACTGAACATGTCTGCAGCCCATGGATGTCCCCATGTGAGAGTCAGGAGCTGTGCCTGAAGAGGTCTGTGACTCCATGGGAAGCCCACATTGGAACACTTTGTTTCTGGACTTTTGTAGCCTGTGTGAGGGATCTCG
>NW_010339340.1:578-8147 GCF_000700745.2 Antrostomus carolinensis
GAGAAGTTGGGAGCAAGGTGATTTGAGCCCGGGAAGAAGGGAGGGGTGGGGGAAGGTGTTTTAAGATGTGTTTGTTATGTCTCACTGTGCTACTCAGATGAAATGGCAACAAATTAAATTGATTTTTCTTCCCCAAGTTGAGTCTGTTTTGTCTGTGACCATAATTGGCAAGTGAGGTCTCCCTGTCCTCATTTCAACCCATGAGTCCCCTGTTGTGTTTTTCTCCTCATCTCACTGGGTGGGGGGAGTGAGTGCAAGGCCACATGGTCTTAACTGTGGGTGAAACCATCGCAATCACATATTTGGAAGTTTATGTCTGTAGAACCAAGGGAGGGAGGCAAGACAAGCTGCTGATCCAGTACAAGTCTGTGTCAGAACTGCAAACACAATGCATGATTAGCTGGATCCATGCAAACTTACCCAAGCCAGAAAGCCACATCATTGCAAGCGCTGTGTCCCAGCAAATGCAGTTGTACTGGTTGAGGATGTGTACTGATATATCTGCACAGTATTCCACTGCCATATGGATTTACAAAATCAATTGTGCACTAGCTTGAAGATCTCACAACTCCATCCCATCACATAGTATAGACATGTATATTGTTTAATAAATATAGTTTAAGGAAACTGAAGTATGCGTTCAAGACATAAATTATTACACCCTTGAGCCGTTTACCTTCATCGGGAAAACCAAAACAGATGTTTGCACATTACAGGTAGCTTGCATTTGTCACTTGACAGAGCTGTACCCTGCTGAGCCTAGAACAGTTGCTAACTCTTATGCTGAAAAGAAAATTATGTCCTGTCATTCTGGAAACAAAGTCCTTTAGAGAAAAAGTACAAAATCAGCAGTTAAGAGGAAAGACTTCTTACTATTTGTTTCAGTAGTGTGCAAGTTAGATGGATGAATAATATTCACTTCAAAGTGTGTATGTGTTGGGAAAGGGTTAAAAGGAAGAAGACTTTCTTAATTGAGATAGATATTTATGATACATCACATATTTAGCTTCACCTTCTGGTATGTGGTTACATAGATAAATGGGAAAATGGGGCCACCACCCAAGCTGCTTGTAGTATGATGCAATTCCAATTACAACTTTTCTTATCCTTGTCTGTAGATTTCCTCTTACTAGATTGGTAATTTCTGATGAGAACAGTCAGTGCTTTGCAATGTAATTCCACTCTAGTCTGTGGCAGCAACTATGAACTCCAAGAACAGACCTAAACTCTCGATAACCCATGGGAATGGCAATATAATGAGGACTTCTACTTTATCAGGATCTGTACTGGATCAGGATTGTGCGAAATATGACCCACATATTTGCATGCTGTTTTACAGGCTTGTTGTTTATCAGTAGATAGTTTCAGTGCCAAAGAATAATGTTTGTGAAATCTGTCTTTATGTTCTTGTGTAGTAAGTTAAAAAAAAAAAAAAAATCAGTTCTGAAAAGTCAACATAGCTGCTATGCAGCTGCTATACATGTATACTATATACATATACACAGTAGCTATATATGTGTACTATACAGCTATGTTTATCACCATTTACATTACTGTCTTCTAAATCTGGATACTAGAAATAATGTAAAAATAATTTAAAAGACAGAAAAAATGATTTCTTGTCCTTAGTCTTCTCTGGAATACGAAAGTTAAAGAAGACATCTTTATACTATACAGTTTAGTCCTGTAAGTTGCTGACATTAAATAAACACAGACATTGTAGTACTGTAATGTTTTATTTTCTGTCTGTAATTACATTTGTGATTCAAACCTCTAAACAAAGAAAACGGGGAAAAAAAAGGAAATATTTCTATTTTACTTTTCTTCAACTTTATTTTCTAAATCTTTTTAAAGACAGGGTGAAAGCTGTTAAGGCCCTAGACAATCAAAATAATTTGGAATCGGGCTTAGTAATAGTGGATAGAACTTGCAAACAACATTGCTTGAAGTTTTTCTACATTTATCCTGTTGGCTAAATATGACCAGCTACTACAACATATAATGTTTCATGCAAGTTTCATATTTAAAATTCCTTCTCTTATGGAAACAATATTGACACCCTCATTTATTAAAAAACATAGGCATGGCTACTAAAACCAAGGAAATTTGTTTTGTAAGTAAATGAGAATTAAATAAATAAATGCATCTGCTGTTCTTTATATTTACATATCTTTTCAGATTTCTTTTTAATGTCCTTTTTTCACATTTCCCAATTCTGCAACACTGGAGACTTGCAACATCTCTTTTAATGGAACCTCAGATTTTTGTGTACTATCAAAGTTCCCAGCTCTGGAGAAAATAAAAATAATGTACAATTGTGAAACTCATATGTTGATCATAACAATCATAATTAAATGACACTAAGAAAATAAATAATTGTAGCAAATGTATAGAAAAAATTCCCATTTTAAAGGACACTGTCAAAATATTTTATTCTGCAAAGTAAGACAATTGTAACACAACACGTGTTTCTTTACAAAATAGTTGCTTGAACAATGCTACACTGGTTTGAGTATCTGTCTGGTTTCTGTCACAGGTACCCTCTTGGTTTCATAGACTGCTAGATTGGACATTACAAAAGAATGAGGTGAAGCTGGCTGGGATCCTTGTGAGCTTAGCTTCATTCTGCAGCCAGGGCACTATGAATGGACTGGCATTGGTGTCTCACCTCTTCTATTCCCTGGGGACTAAAGACCCCTCAGGCACAGGCAGCAACAAACACAAATATACAGAAGTTTTTGCTTTTGCTTATGACAGGTCCGTCAAATACTGAGCTTTACACATATGACTCACTCATCTACTTTTTCTTCTCTCCACTCTCACAATCATCTATAGTATCAGTAACTTTCATGTTTACAGCATGATGCCACAGCTTTTCTTTGTCTCTCTTATGCCATAAAGCAGATGCTACTGATGAACATGACAGGCAACTCTCTCTGATGTGCAAAGCCCCGAGGTACAAGGGAAAAGCATGGTGTTCAGCTGGTTCCAAGGAGCGCTCGCTTCAGCCCAGCTGCAGCCTCCTACTGAACTCCCTCCTGCTCCACATCACCTGATGCTCAAGGCTGCTTCCATCATGGGACTTGACACTGAGGGACTACACACACTGGGCAATTAAAAAGTTGAGAGGTCGACAACCCATTTATAACATGTTCTGACTGGGGACACCCTGTGGCACTGTGAAGGCAGGGGGCAAGTGGGAGAGTAAAAAGAAAGTCTGTGCTAGGGCTATAATTGATTTTACTTTTTGTTTTCAAAGGACATTTTTAAGCTGCTATGAAAATAAAATAAATACATAAATAGATACAAAACCAGGGAGACCTTAGTGCCTTTGCATACTCCCTGCATGACCAGCAATGTAAAATACTCAGTTCTACTTGCATTATCCTTGATGGCTAACTGTTTCTCTCAGATAGGCTAAGAAGAGTATAAGAATGCAAATCTTGCTCTGATTAAGTTAATGACAAATCTCTTATTGACTTACATGGGATAAGTTTCAAGGAATTTGTAAATACCCTACAAAACAGGGAAGTAATTAGCAGATGATCTCAGCATGAAAAGCTGTATTCCATTCTCAGTCTGTGGCTCTAGCCAGCCATACTAGTCCAGATGTTTACATGACAGACTGCTAATTTAGAATTACTGTATTACTAGTTGCAAATAGTAGATTAGATATGCTGAGGTGTTCAAGGTCTGCTCTTAAATGCTGGCTCATGGTGTCCTCTGTTGTTGGATATAAGAAAACATCTGTTTTCCTCTAGGCTTTAACAGACCTTGTATTTTATTTCCATTTTAAAGAGTCATCTTTATAGTTCATTTGTCCCTTCCCCTTTCTTCTTTCAGCTCATCCCTGTGATGAAGAGTTAGTGTCCTTATCAGGCAAGGTTTCAGGTAATGCTTCAGTTTTATAGCCTCAGCCTTTCCATGAGCAAACATTCACAGCAACCTTTAGCCTCTCTCCTTTCCTGAGTTTTGCTGTTCTTAGTTTTTCACAAACAGAAGTGCCACCTAGTACACCGAAGGGGCGGGCAGAGGTGAAGGCAGGGAGGGGGATAGGGAAGTGCCTGAGAAAAGGATTGTACAGCCTGTCTTTGGATCTCTTTGGAGATCTCTTTCGTCCTATCCAGGAATAAGACCAATAAAGGGTATCTGAAAGAAAGAGGGTTGGAAGAGAAAAAGAAAAGAGACAGGACACACAATGGGTCTGAACTGAACAATAATGAAGCAACGGATATTGGGTCTGGCCCTTTTGCCTTTGTTTTTCTCACTCTATCTGCTGCAACAAGTTGGTTCAAATGAGTGTAGCAACAACAAATATGTGATCAATGTCATGCTCATGAATTACTCGGACTTCCCATCGTCTCCCAATAATTTAAAATTAGCTGTGGAACATGCCTTGGAAACAGTGCAAAATGAATTCTGGATGGCAGGTAAGGCAATGGGTGTTGGTTATTCCTCTCCTGTTCTGGTCTCTTGACAGACTTTGTGCCACAGATTTCTACTCATCTGACCTTCAGCAAACTGCTCCTTGGACAGGCTCCTTGCCTTTCTGTTCACCTTATGTAGATCTTACAGAAATAATGACCTTCCTCTATAAAAACAGAAGTGCTCTACAGATGGGCAGAACCATATTTGCTTTCATGATGTTTGGGCAGACGCTTCCTGCATGCTTTTCTGAAGAGGTTCAGTTGGGGTTGGGAACATGGAAATTGCTGAACTGGATCAGACAAGACCATCTAGTGCAGTAACTGGGATGCCCTTGCTTCCTCTCCTGTCTGAATTAGCCTCTACTTTCTGAAAATAATTTTCCTCTTGACCCCATCTATTCATTACATTAATAATTGAATTGTGAAGAATCTGTGGTCTGTATGTTTTCCCCTAATTTAGTCACTGCAAGTGATGCTTTTCTTTATTTTAGTACCTTACCTCTCCTTTCAATATCACCAATCTACTGTCACTCTCTAGAGTATAAGAAAAAAGGTGTTCCAAAGAAATGATACATATTCTTTTTCTGCCCTCTAGTTTAAGAGATTTTGCCCAATTTTATTGGAAAGTGGTCTCTCAGTTACTTCCTACAGAGTTTTAAAAAATGTCTCTAGTACTAGCCACCACTAAAAGTAATTTGTACTAAAAGTACACTCAGCAGAAGAAGCCAGCAGTCCATACTGGAGCGAATTTTACAGTCTCATCCTAAGTAGTGGGGGTTAGGTGGGAGGTGGACTTTCTAGCACCTTTTTGGTGGCAGGCATCCTAGCATAAGACTGCTCAGACCTGTATCAGAAGAAGAGGGATACAGTGTGTTAGTGTTTATCTGCAGCTCATGATGCTGTTTATTTTTATGTTTGCATTACAGGAGAAAATGTTACAGTCGATGCCACCTTTCACAGATTTAAATCATCACTCTATGTCTCACAAGGTTGTCGTACCAGCACCTGTGAAGGTGTGGAGCTCATCAAGGAAATTTATGTGAGTAGCAGGCTTCTTTAAATTGATTTCCTAAGAAGACAAGACTTATTTCTTACTGCATGTGTGTGTGCATGTGTCTCTCTCTTTCTGTATTAACTTTTGATCCTGTTGTTCAGTTCCAAACAAATTTGACAGGGAAGTGAAATTTTCAAAGAGAAGATGTTCCTGTAGGTTTTGTCAGGACAAGCAGGCAAATACTGGAGAGATTCTATTAATGCTTCCTGGAGGCTGTCATTAGACATCTGGTGGCAGTGCTGGCCAAATCAGCCTTCTCCTTCTGGCTCCTTTTCTGATGCTTAAGTTGTCCTCTTTTTTATATCTGCACAGCTCTTTGTGTGGCCAAAGTAATCCATTAAAAAAACCTGACAACCAACCAAAAAACCCAAACAGCCCAACCAGAACAAAAAAGGTCCATTTCCATCTGGATCAGACCCTGATCTGGTTCACCATCACTTTACACAAATACACAAATGAGAGAGCTGTGCAAGGATGGGAACATGCAGGTAGAGAGATTGTTAGGCTGGCACTGATATCAAAGAAATGCGTATGGAGCTATGCCCAGAGGGCAAAGATGAAGTGCTCACTTCTCCCTAGAAATCACAGAAGTCACGTGGGAGAAACTATATGAATACCCTGATATGGTGAAAAGCTTCAGTTAGAATTGGTGCTTTACAAGAAGCCGTGTTTCAGTGGATTTTCTCATGTCTAATAGCTGTCACCTCTGAGTGAAGCTTTGTCAATCCAATGTGAATTCTCAAATCGACCAATGTATGAGCACATGCTATAGTTTTTGTTAAGAAGTCCCGCACAACATACAAAGCTACTGGACAGGCCTCATTTGGTGATCATGGAAGGATTTTTTTTATATAGGCTTCATCACACCTAGTTGTTTTTCTGATACATAGTATCTTGTAATTCCAACCCCTCTGTCTTCTGCAAATGCAAGCACTGCTGGGGTGTGCAATTTCATATGTGCAATTGTACCAATTGCGACAGTTTAATCCTAACTTGCTGTCTGTTTCTTAATGAAAGTCATACACACAGGCACTATTTTGTTCTCCGCCTTTTCTTAGCTTTTTGTGATCCCTTCCTCCTTCACTCCAGGTTTGTTGTTTTAACCTTTCTGTAGCTCCTTTGCTACTCTGTTCTTGCTTTTCCTGGGTAAATTCTGTAAGTCCTTCTCAAATCCTAAAGTTTTCTTCATTATCTCCCTATCTCTGCCAGTCCTCTACACTGTCCCTGCTACTGACTCTTTCTGATCCCTTGCAGAATACTGGTACACTTGGCTGTGTCATCATAGGACCCGCTTGCACTTATGCCACCTTCCAAATGGTCTCGTAAGTACTTCCTCTTAATATTGTGATGTTAAAGATATCAACTGCTGAACAAAGTTGTTTAGTGTGAAAAAAGTCAGCAGAGACATTGGGTTTTAGGATACATTAGACACCTCGAGGTCTACAGTCAAGGCAGTAAGACTCTTATACATAGCCACTATGTTTGCTAGGGAGAAGAAAATCTCTTTCCAAAGCCCATTGATGAAATCCCATTGCTAGCAGGGAAACATTTCTAATTGCTGACAGTAAGTTGATTGACTGATTAAGGGCTCAAAAGACAACACTTCAGCAACTGCAGCAGGAAAGAGATGTTAGCTTGAGGCATGTAGACATTGCAGTACTGCAGCAACAGGGTCCTTCTGGGCAGGTGTTCAGTCATTGAGAGGGATCTGAGTTACATGTGTCAAGAGAAGATCCCAAAACCTCAACCATCTTCAGTAAAGAGTGTTTAGATAGGGACCAACCAGTTTCATCTAAACTCTTCTACCTGTAGAAGCATTCCTGAAGAATGAATCTCTCTACTATCATATTATACATGAACCTGTATAACTGTATTCTATATTATATTGTACATTAATGTGTTCATTCTCAGATACTAAATGTAAGCTGAATCTGCAGATTTCTAGCATAAATCAGTTTAAAAAACCCCATCACTCATGATGTACAAATCTGTATTGGTTTGAGATTAGACTGACTGTCTGTCTCCAATTTCTTCACCATCTCTAATTCAGGAAATCCTTGGGCAATGATTAATGGGATGAAATTTAAC
>NW_010339341.1:0-520 GCF_000700745.2 Antrostomus carolinensis
CTGCCCAGATGCAAGACCCTACACTTGCCCTAATCCCTGATCCCACAGAAGCAGGGATCCTTCCCGCATCCCCTCCACGGGTATGCCACATCATGAAGGAGCTAGGTAGCATACAAATGGATTACCTCAGCTCTGATACATGAGAAGCTGCAGCGATAACACGGTGTTGGAATAGCATAAGCACTATGTATTAATAAAAGCATGACGCACTACGACTGATATACGAGTTTGGCACGTTAGGTGGGACAGAACACGCCTGCTTCTGATCTAGCTGGCAGGTCGTTTCTTGTGTCCTCCAGCACACACGATCCACTGACAAGTATTTTATAAGATTTACATTAACAAGCCACAGTTGCGCATTTCTCCACAGACAATATATGTAAATGTTATCGGGTGAGATTGAGTTCTTGGAGATGAAAGCGTACCGCCACTGTGCAAATATGATACATGTCACAATCTTGGATGACTCAAATACACTTAAACAGCTCTAACATTGCTCTGGATGATAACAGAAGTTACT
>NW_010339341.1:544-19910 GCF_000700745.2 Antrostomus carolinensis
ACAGGGGACTTCCAGCTTTTCATCCAGCAGCAGCACAATGTAGAAGCAACTCTCTATAATCCCCACTGGGACATACCCACCAGGGCATGTTAGTAGATGTCCCCATTGTTTCTTAAATGAGTAGGGATTTATTTCTATGCTTGTGGGATACTGCAAGCTACAAAAAACTCTGAAACTTAAACAAAAGCTCCATTATTACCAGGGGGAGTATTCTGAAACCATAAACAAGGCAGATCTTAATGCATTTATGGATGGGTAAGACCAAAGTCTACTTCTGGACACGACTTGAGCCTGCTTGCTATGCGCAGGGAATTTTGTAAAGGTGACTCACTCCTGTCAGCTTCACTAGGCGTACCTTCTACAGTTGTGATGCTATTCTTACGAGATAGATAAACATTTCTCTTTCAAACTGAAATGTTTCCCAAGAACTGCAGTTACTACACAACGCCATGATACAATCTGCCTGCTTAGATCTCCTCTGCAGCAGTGAAAGGAAAACACCAGTGAGGGAGAAGCCTGATCTCCTTTGGTTCCTCTTTGTTAGCGAGTTTATGTTCTGAGTTTTACTGCCAAAACCAAACTATTGGAAACCGTTCCTCTTTCTTCTGTACCACTGCAAAAATTAAATACAATTAAAATAGGTTGAAAACAGAAAATCACAATTCCACAAAGTACTCATTCTACATCATATTAGATAATAGCAAGATGAACAACAGATGTTTTTGAACTGTACAGCCCAGCAATAATAATACAATCTGACAATTTGCAATCATCTCATAGTACGAGTTGTCAAACTGGAGGACCACAGGAGCCTTCTGTGGTAAGGTTTTAAGTCTTTAATTTTGCAGTTCTCTGGCTCACCTCTGAGCCAAGGAAGTATGTTTTCTTTAGAAGCTGATTACTTTTCCACAGACCTGTGTGACCTAAGCATACAGGTTAAAGTTCAGTGACCACTTGTGTAAATTGTCTGCAAGACTTTGAATTGACAGCTGTGCCCCTGACCAGTTCAAGCATGCAGAGTTAGAGGTCATCCTTCCAGAGCGGGGCTGTCATGTTGCCCAGATAAGGGTAGAAAGTATTTTTAATGTTGTAAATGTTAAAAATACACATTTAAATGTATTTAAAAGTTCCTCATGTTCTGGAGGACTTCAAACACCTAAACTTGAGAGCATTAAAACCTCGATACAAAATCAAAAGGCTGCACACTTCCACTCCCCTCCTTTTTTTGTTTTTTTTTCTTTCCCCTTCCCTAACATCCCAAGGATTCCTATTTGTGGATGTAGGGAAGAATCTTACCAATGTAGGCTCAAATGCAGGCTGTAGAAAGGATGTCTGAGCTATACATCATTGGCCAGGACCTGGTCCATAAAGCTTCATCTGCTGCTGATAGGCATGAAGAATTGCTTTCTTCAGTGCTTCACATATTAGGTTTTTCATTACTTAAGACACATGATCAGTTTTGCTGGATGGAGACTGCATAAAACACATTATTGCTGGCTACTGTGTCACATACAGGACACAAGTTACAAATACCTGATTTTTTTTGTTCCTTATTTTTAAAAGACATTTAAAAAATAATGCAGATTCTTGTTTACTAATTTATTCATAACATTTACTGCTGGTGTAAGCAAGGCAAAACTCCCTTCTGACAATGGACTATGGCAAAGGTATCCTTTCTGCAATGACTTCAAACCCCAGTTGGAGGTTGCACGTAACTCCTCATTAAACATCATCAAAAGACATTTTAGCGAAGGAATGTATTGCTGAATATTCCACTCAGTGCACGTGAGTTCCATACCGACAAGTTCCTTGTCCTCTTCAAGGTACTTCGAAGAACACGCTACAAAATAATCACACAGTTACAGTCCATACGATACATTTACCAGTATGATGGTGTACAAAGCTGGAAAAACTGATCTTATAGCAGTATTTCAAGGCAAGCACATGATATCAAAATTACTGGGTAGGTTGGCATTACTTTCAGATTTCAAATAATATTCATCATTATTTTTTAAACACCTACTCTGGATTATTTTGGATATCTGTTACATAACAACTGTGGTACTCCCACAGGAATTTCAGCAGCTCAGCTATGACTGTACACACATCTTTCATCACCTTGGTGGTGATTTTAATCTACATCGAACAATTACTGTTCTAATAAATATTTCTTGCAAATGAAAAAAAATCACTGTGGTAATCATGCAATAATGTTTTTCTACATTACTATAAAAACACCAAAATAAACCACGTTTTTTCTGCAATCTTAAACAAGGGCATGAAGCTCTCTGGAATGTAAATAAAAGCAGTACCTAGGTGTTAAAAACCCATTACAGGTAAACCATCGTTAACCTTTGCCGGCTATTGGTACCTGCCTGCTCAAGTTCCATGTTCAGTCAGATGAAACTGACACTTGGCACCCTTATGATGATGCCTTTTGTGTTCAAACAGCACATGGAAATTACTCCTCAAACTACTGCTGCACATTGTCCAGTAGTAAAAAATGACAATATTGCCGTGATTATTATTTGCGTTCCAGAGTGCCTGCAAGCACCAGTCACGAAGCTGCTGTATCAGGACAAAGCAAGTGATCCTGTCTGGGGGAGCTTTCAAGGGGGGGGTACAGGGAGGTGACGGATGGATACGGATAGACTGGAGGGTGTAATGAAACACTGTGACAACTTTCATTATCACAGGAGGTACGATTCATAGCACACCAATAGCTTAAAATACTTAAACTTATGTAGACGTCAAAGCCAAAGGGTTTTAAATGAGGGATGCAGAAGACATCTAACGGGGAATTTTTCAGAAATTTATGCAATGCGTCCTCAGGAGCAATGTGCAATTGAAAACAGAGCATAAAAATGCTTATTTGGAAATCTAAATTGGGGGGTGTAGAGGTTGCCCTGGTGGGATGATCACAACATGAGATAACTTAGATAACTTCTTGATTTGAGCAAGAGGGATGGGGTAACAGCCGGCTTTGGCAGTGATGTGCAAGCAGAGTGTAGCTTTACATCTAATGCAACAGAGACGGCAGAGCCAGGGCAGAAATGCAAAGCAGGAAGCAACAAGTCAAAGCAAGAGGCTAATAAACAACCTACTCTGCAACTTTCTGAACGGCTGCAAAATCTAAGTTGTCTAGCTGTCAAGGACAGAGAAAGAGATGACACCACAATTCAGATCAGTATGATGAGGCTGGATTATACTGTAAACTGCATGACTAGGTAGGAAAAACAGTGAGAGATGCCGTAGAAGAACAAAGATTGGGACAGAGCCAACACAGGAGGTTTTACGGACATCCAAGTCAAAGCTGCTGACTAAGCCCAATCCTGTCAACAAAGAGGTCAGCAGAAGCAGAAAGGAAACTGTGAGGGGTATAGAGCTGGGGCTGCTCAGCTACACTGAGGCTGAAGCAACGGCTCCTTATCCATGAGGTGTCAGAGATGCAGACTAAGCTTTTTGGCAAAAGGCTACTTCTATTCTCATCCTTGTGCAAAAGGCACATCAGAAACCAAAGCCTCTCTCTTAACGTGATTAGTAGTGCAAGTAAATCCCAACCATTCTTACCCATGCAACTGTTCTGGAGAAGACAGGTGAGATTCTTGGAAGTAGTTAACTATCCATCTGTGAAACAATGGTTAGATGGAACAGAAACACACAGACTAGCAAAGCACACAAAACCCCACACTTTGAAAACCCAACAATGTGCTCTAGCTCGTGCTTTCCGTGTTGTCACCTGAAATACTTTTTTAAAATCCTCCAAGCTCCAGCAGGAGGAAAAAGTAAAAGGGCATTTAGCTTTAGAATGCAGTAAACCAGCTTTTTTTTTTTCAGAAGACATGTCTATAGGATCGTCATGCAAGTAATACTGAACCTCACCAAGTGGCCTTGGCATGGCATGCCAGAATACTTCTATGCAGAGGGCAAAAACTAAGAACCACTCCACTGATTCTGTTTTCCATAAGGCTTCATTCTATTTTGATAGACACATCCCCATAAGTATCCTCGTGGGCATTTTAAAAGCTGTAATTTCAACTCTGAGGTTTTGCAAGCTTTGTTTTGTGTGGTGTATGATATCATAAACATCCTGAATATAATTACAACTGCAATTTTGTGGGTTATATTTTCCCTCTTGGTAGCCCAAAGCCAATGCTTACAAAAACTTTTCAGCACGCTTATTTGATTTGAACTTTTTATTATTATTACAAATGTATATTATTTTATTAAAAAAATTCACAATGAAGCAAAGTCAATTCCATTTCATTACAACCAAGAATATAAAATAAATGCAATGAACTCATAGTTTAGTTTTAACAGTCATTTCAAGAGTGACATCAGGACAACTTAAAAGCAGTAAACTCTCAACTCTAGAATGAGAAACAAGTATTTTGCTTTGTGGTTTTGCTAGCCCATTGGCACGGGCACTGCCAAATGTGGCCACCACAGATCCAGAGTGGCAAAGTTTTGTGGCAGCATGAGGCGCATACACAATAATTTCTAATGAAAACTACAAAAATGAAAGATGCGTGCATAAAATTATTAGGAAAAAAAACAAACCCAAAACTGAAGAGAGACAGGCACACTTCCACAAATAGTAAACATGGGAAAATACAACTAGAACAATTTGAAAAGTTACTACCTTACATATATAAAAAGTTCTTTAAATTGCTGTTAAAAAGGACATGTTCTGTCCAGATTTTGCGTAATACTTTTTAGTGTCTACACAAGACAATTTTTTAAAAAAATTAAATAGTATTAATTTACTACTAAATATTTAGAGGATAACAGTGCATTAAGGACTTTTTTTTTTTTTCATATAGTAATACACATCGCTCCTGTCTGGCGACATTTTTAGAAGATTATGTATGGCCTTATGTACAATACAGTTATTTAATCCTAAAACAATTCTTTGCTTAATGGTGTTAAAGTACCATTCCTGAAGATTATGAAGGGGAACTAAGCTTATTATGTTTATATAAAATATTATACATATTTGAACACTTCTAGCTTCCCGCCACCCCTCCCGCTACGAATGCTCTTCCCTCCCCCTCCCCAGATACAGTGTCACAGATACAGTGCAGGACTCGCAGCTTTCCCTATATTTTTCCTTCATTGTGCAGTTTGTGCTACATAAACTTCACCAATGTGGACCAGGCTGCTATTCCCATTCACTCCCCATAGGTTTGTTTCCTCTGAACCACAATGGGAAATGCTGTACTCAGTGTCCCGCTCTCCCACCAGGTGACTAGGATGGAGAAGACAGCTCTGCTGGTGTCACCTGCCTCTCTTGGTACTGGTGTGAAACACTTTGGTGAGGGTGTGAAGGTTATGGGCAGAGACAGAGCTATGAGTACTAATGAAACTGCACAGGCAAAAATAACATTAAAATGATGTGGTCCTGGCTTCCCACAACACACCACATGATTCACTCCTGAAAGCAAAGCATTTTCACCTCCCGGGATGGCCCCTGGAAAGCAAGGCTTCTTCCACTGTGACTGCCACCCCCGCTGGCAACGCACATCAAGCTCCCAAGAAAAGGCAAATTATTTCACCAGCAGGAAGGAATGGGAAGAGTGAGCACAGCCTACATTTCACAGCAAACGCTTTTGCTTTTATTCGCTCTCCTCCCAGTTGTAAGTTTGAAGGCAACGGAGGAAGTCAGCTCGGCTTTGCGTGTGCGCACAAAAGCTAGAGAGGAGTGGCCCGGGGTGGTCTATCAGAGCTTCTGCTTCTGATGAGAAACATCAGCTCAGCTTAGGGAGAGGTGGTGGCAGTCACTCTAGAAGCTGGAAGCTCAGTCAATGAAAGCACCTTACATTGCTGTGAAGTTTCACACTCTACACACAGATTAATCTACACCATGATTTTGCCTTATTGGCACAAGAGCCCACCTTAATTAACCGTACAGTAACACATCTCCCTGCCACCTCCTGATGCTATATGAACTTTGATGATTATCTGCAGGTCACCGTATGGAGAAGAAATGTTAGATAACTATAATGGGGAAAAACAAAAGGATTTTAAGAGAACAGAAGGGAGAAAAGAACAGGACGGGACAAAAATTACTCTGCCAAAGGTTAACTTCCAGAAATGTGACACTCAAGTTACCAAAATATGAAATAAATGTTACTTTATGGCATTGGTCAAATAGCCATTAGCTCAAAGGTACCTCATCATAACATCAGTAAGAGGTGAGACATTCAACTTACGGAAAGAATGCAACCCCAGACTCATTGAAATAAAATAAACAACAATTAAAATATGTTATTTCAAACAGGCTACTAGGGTACGTATAGTATGTAGTATTTCAAGGGTTACACACTGAAAGTATCCTTTGGCAGATTATTTTTCCCCAGAAATATTTTTTTTTCCTTCAAATTGCTTCATTTCCTTTTCACCACCTTCTTACCCATATGATGACAAAAGCAGGTTTTAGTTGCTTTTCCAGAGAAGCTGCGTGTTGTCAAAACCACGTGATGGTGGCTATGGCCAGAGCAAGCCAACTGCTCACAGAAGGTATGAAAACAACACGTGTTTGAGGAGGAAGGGGGCACTAAAGGTGACTAGGAGAGCAAATCCAGTAGCAACATGTATGTGCCTAGCTGTGATGAAAAGCATTCTCCTCAGAGCAAAGAGATTTACTCACCTTGCTAGGTCTGATCGCAGCTTCGGTGTGAATGTGTAGGGCTACATACAATTCCTTTGTACGGACACAGGACAGAAGAGAACACACTGCACTGTACAAGTCTGTAACATCAACCATTCACGTGTAAACTCTTCTCACTTCACCTCTTCTCTGGACACCGGTCGCAGAAGCTCGCTGATGTTACACTGCTAGTAGCTTTCTAAATGCATTTTCCCAGGTTTTCTGCAGCAAGAGCAACCTTATTTCTGAAGGCTGAAGGCAAAAATGAAGCTGTCCCAAATTATATGTTGTGTCTCTCTGAATAGCTGTGGCTGCAGAAGTTGGACAATAATCCTCTGATTATGCTTCTGAACTCTTGCTTATTTATCGGGGATTTTCTGCCAGCTACCCATCCACTTACAGTCCTTGGGGACAATCAAAACATGTTTGCTCTAGGGAAAAAGAAGTATTTCAGTGCAATCAAGCGCATCTGGTGTAACTAATCTGGGTTAATCACAGCAATGTGAGGGACACAGAATATGCATTATAAACATGAAGAAGGAACAGTTTTCAACATGCTTTTCAAACTGCACAGTAATTTCTCTTAATTATTAATTGCAACATAAAATGATTAAATGCATTTGTTTTTGCAAGCCTTAGTATTTCTGTCACCTTTACATTTAGAAAACTGACTCAGGAATGTGAAAGAAAGCGAAATTTATAGAACTCACACAAATTAATCAGCTGCTTAACAGAAAAACGAGCCCGCCATCCACATTTCTACTGAGACTTGAGGGCAGTAAATACATTTTCCTGACTATTTTGGTGTCCAGCCTGGGAAGACATTCCATTCTTCTGTTCCAACAGATCCTGAAAGTATCTCCTTTCTATGTGACTGTCCTGGTTTCATTTCAAATAACGCTTAATTTCAAACTAGTCCGAGTATGATCACTGTGATTTCAAGAATTCAATGTGAATGAGTTAAGAAATATCAGCAATCTTCTGTTTGGCATTTAGTCCAGTAGCATGAAGCATATTGGTCGCTGCAGAGACTTGGGTGGGTTTTTTTCTTTTTTCCTTTTTCTTTTTTTAATGTTATTTATTTTTTTTTTAATTATTATTTTTAAGACCTCGCCTGAAAACTAGACTAATAAAAACAGAATAGTAAAATACTCTGGAACAGTAAAATTTTGCTGTTCTTGACATCCATGAGCAAAACAGTAATATCCTGTGAAAATAACATAGTGCTTTAAAAAGGTGCAATATACCTGTATAGCTAAACTGGTTTGCCTAGTATAAAACTAACTATATACAAGCTTGAAAGCCTGGGAGTTCAAGATTTTAAAACTTTAAAATCCCATCAAAGAGATTGAAAAGACAGATTTATGGCAATCACTACAGCATAAGGAAGGTGCACCAGGAATCCTTCAAAATTCCAAAGGTTAAAGAAGTTAAGTGCTGGGTTCAGATCAGAAGGGTTCATTAGAGTAACCACAATGGAGCACATGCAAGGGCAGAGAGGAAGGAAAACTTCACGAGAATCTCCTTTATGGCAATAAAGGGACGGGGACATGGGGGCAGAGGGAAGTCTTCAGTGAGTGAAGCTTTCCTTTTGTCATCGTGAATTTTAAATCTGCATCATAGTTTGTATTTTTGGTTCTTCTCATCGTTATGAACTTCATATTGCTGGAGTCTTCTGGTTTTTAGTCCATTCCTTTCTGAGTGCAGTCTGTTAGCCCCCTCAGTACCTGTGAGACTGATGAGATTGGTGATACTGGGAGCTCTGCTGAGACGACGTGGAATAGCCCATTGTACTCTGGGACTGAGAAGATCCCTGAATGTTGCTTTGGTAACTCAGGCGTGAGCTGGAGTGCTGCAGGAAAAGAGAGTGGGATCAGGGGAATGAAAACCAGCCTGTTAGGACTATGCAGCTCAGGAACCTCTTCATCTCTCTGAAGCTCATTAAAATGTGACTGCTGGAGAAGCTGACTAAACAGTGTTACTGGTTAAGGTCCTATAAAACAAGCAATCAATCTGATCTGCAATCAGCCTTAACACAGCACACAAAATGCACAAGGTCACTGGCAGACACCTAGAAGTACAGCGTGTACACGTTCATTTTTTAAAGGAAAAATACACAAGACAGAGCAGACTCCATTTCAAAGACACGTCTGTTGTTACTGTAAGTGCTATTAATGCAAAAACAGTCTGCTAAGGCCACAAACACCCTTTTCAAGACAGGTAATACTAAATGGTACGAGGAAACAATTTATTCTGTTCTTGAGAAAAAGATAACCATGACCTAAGAGTTACTCAATTTATCTAAATGAAAAAAAGCCCAGTAGGATAAAATAATATAATTTCAGGTGCGTCGTTCAACCTGCTGCCTTATCTACTGGAAGCAAGGATAATTGCTTAAAGATGGGCATGTATATGTGCAATAACCTAGCATTCATTTTCCTGAATGATTTTTTTCCCCCTCTGCTGTTTGGGATGTTAACTCGTGGACTCTAATCTCAGCAAACCAAATTAACGGACCATTTGCGACCTCCAGCCTGGTGAATTTGCCCTTTTACTACCATATCCGTTCCTGTCCAGAATTATTAATGAGCTGCAATAATGTAAAGCTGCAAAATCATGCAAGCTGCAAAATCATTTTGTATGAAAAGTACTGCTCAGTGGATAGGAGACTCTCTAGCAAGGTAAATCCCACCTCAATACACAAGAAAGGAGAGTCTACAAAAAAGACCCCAAACTACTTGCAATCAGCAAACAGTTTGTTTCCAGTCAAGTGCAGGGTCAGGCAGTCTTTCAACAGAGTTCTGTTCACTGTCTAGTTGATGGTTGTACTTGGCTATGTCCAAGGGTCATCAGAAAGACTGTGGTCAACAGCAATCATCTAGGAAAAGTGATAAGAACCTACATTCTGATTAAATATCAGGATTATGAGTCACAGAAAGCCTCTGGAGAAGTCTGAGCTCTAAATGGAAATCTCATGGAGACAGTGGGTCTGTAAGGATACCACATCCTCCACAGACCAAGAATCTGCTCAGTGAAGGCAATACCCCAGTCAGTGGTCCCACCTAACCACTGCATCCCAATCAGGAGAGCTGTGAAAGTCTCCTGACAACTTTTCAGCTGGATGATGAAGAGCAGAAATCTAAAGTTCAGGCAGTGTAAAACACTTCTGTCCTTTGTTTCTGTACATAGCTTTATACTTTTAATTTTACATAAATTGTAAAACATACTAAACCCTACATATATCACATTACTTTTTCTGTGTTCTGTCTAATGTAGGAATATGAAAGTTGCTTCCAAGGTGAAGCACAGTGAGGGTGGAGAGAGAAAACAGTTCAACCTTGCAAACCTCTGTATTTCATTAAAATATAAATATAACTAATAGTTGTACAGAGTTACTTCACTTGTTTGTAAGGGTCAGTTTGGGAGATAACACCTCAGCATGCTGGCTTTAGAAGATATGTCTCCCAGTGGCATGTATGCTGTTAACCAGATTATATTTGGCCTGCATAGTTAGATTGTTAACAGTGTCTGAAACCTGGAATTTGTCTCAAAATTCTGAAAGTTTTTGCAACTTCTAACAGAAAAGAAAAAGAATAGTGATAAATGCTATGACTTTACAGGAACTCGTTCTGGATGAAAAGCACTGGCTCATCATGCCAGACGAAATACCCAAGATCACATAAGAAATGCTCAGTAAAATTCAACAAGGAATTGGCACTGTCATTTGTGGAAGCAACTTATATTGAGGTTGGTGAACTACAAAAAAGTTTCAATGGAGACTTTAGATCACAAGCTAAATGAAACTCCAAGTAAAGGGAATCTGCTTCGTACTTCTTAGTAAGATATAATGGAGTAAAATTAATGCCACAAGACTACAAGAATGCATTAACTTGCCCGTGCTTATTTTTGTTCCACAGAAGAGAATTTGTTTTTAACAAAGTCTGACTTGGACAAATTGCAGACATTCCTTTCTGGAACAGAAGACAGTCAGCGAGAATTTAAGGGCAGATAGCCAAACACAAGTGTAAAATGGATAATCAGACCATACAATTTAGTGAGTGACGTCAAGGAAACACACAGATAGTAATTTTGATGCCTGTGATGTAAAGTTTAGAAGGAAAGAGTCATAGGAGGTAAGAAAAAAGTAATCTATTTAAAAAAAAAATTAAGACTGCTAGCAACTTGTAAGGGGGAAGTTTGCCAACAATTCAGAGACCTGTAGAAAGATTCTATAATGGATATCATCAAATGCAGCACACCAGTCCTCAAAATACAGACCAAAACAGGCCAACCATAAATACTGTGTAGTCAGACAGCTGTAGTGATCTGTCCAGACCTCAAGCCTGTCTGGAACTTTTCAAAAAAGTAACTTAGTTGTCTTTACCCTTAAATTGCCCTCAATGCCTTCATGATCATTTTTAATTAAAAGAGTAAAACAGAAATGGAAGACAAATGTCTGGCACTGAGAAATCAATTGTCTGTGGAGAAGGTCTGGAGGACTACTTCAAGGCAAACTCCATAGCTGGGTTTTTTAAAAGCTACTTGGTTTAACTTTAAAGTAGCCTGAAAAAAGACCATTCTCCAAGGTGGGATCCTCTCAAAGGCTACTAGACAGAATCCCTAGTGTCTTTTAAAAATTTGATATCTACCTTTGATATCTACCTTTTTCTTATTTTGCTTTCAACTCAATCACTGTCCCAGTAAATATAAACTCACAAGTATTGAAAACCTTGTAAGTTCAAGGCTTTCTATATTTAGTGTAAGTCACTTTTTCAGTGGAAAATATAATTTTAGTAAGCAAAGACGAGTATGTAAATCCAAAAATAATTTGGTGATACTGCTTTTACTTATGAATGCTACTGCACTCAAAAACTTTAAATGTATTCAACTTTGGTCACATTAGAAACATTGCGTGTCTTTGTGCCCTACTTCTGCATGAATCATACTGATGAACCAAAACATCATTCCTGTGCTAACATGCATTTTTTCTTTAACATTGGAAGTAGACTTAGCAAGATACTGGAACAAACTACAGAACCACTCCATACATATGATAGTATGAGGTAAAATGAACCAGGAATAAAATGGTTCTAACTTTGCTTCTGCTTCTCAGGGTCTTCTCAAAGTCTACTTCTCACACAAGATTTAGTATTGCCAAAAGCAGGGTATCCTGAACTTGATCTAATGCAGCATTTACGTGCATGAAATAGTTCCACTGGTTTCAGTAAGATTACTCTCAAACATAAAGTTAAGCATATATTTAAATACTTTCCTGGAGTGCACTAGTCCTCAATACTTTACAGGGTGCAACAGATACGACTCGTACTAGTGTTCTATTGAAAAAAACACAGAACAAAATCTTTTACTTTAAACCTTTAAGCTCACACTTTTATCTAACATATCATAGCACGCCTGCTCCTCAGGTTACATGAGAAATTTGCTAAAACATGATCTGTTCTGGCAGTGGGGAAGGACAAAAAGTATATTTTGACCATACAGTATCAGAAGCAGCAAAAATTCAAGAGGTACCTGATAATCTGAAGGCATGACAGGCCCGCCTGAGTTAGTGCCTGAAGGCCCTATGCGTGGTTTCTTGTTCGGAGGCACCTGGTTGAGGCTGGAGTCCTGGCTGTGCTGGAGTCCTGTGCCCGCGCCCCCTCCTCCGGCGCCAGCGCCCCCGGCCGTCCCGTTGGTCTGGGTGCTGTTCTGCTGCTGCGGCTGCGGCTGCTGCGGCGCTGCCTGCGGCTGCTGCTGAGGTGCTGTTTGCTGCTGATGTTGGTTCTGCTGCTGTTGATTCTAAGGGAAAATGCGACACAACACGGTCACTCGCTCTGAAATAGTTTGTGAGCTTTATGGAGCTGTCACTGTGTCTGTGGAGAAGGAGGCAGTTTTGCCTGCTCCACGGGAAAACACAGCAAGGCTGTGGGTCAGGAGAAACGCGTTCTCCGTACGCTCTTGCACGCCTTGTGGGGTTATCCCACTTGTGGGCATTTTGTATTTTTAACAAAGCAAGCTTGACTTCAACTGGAAGGACACTCTAGTGCCTCCTACAGCTAGCAAAGTTCTCAGAGAAGAGGATGGAAGGAACCATTTATAAGCAGTGATCGCCTAATGAACTGAATCAAAACTCCCAAAACTTCACTAGTGCTCAGTGGCAGATGTGGTGAACCACAGTAAATTATTCTAAGTGCTTCAGCAGCCTTGTTCACTCAGAACCAAAACCACTTTTCAAACTTTCACAAATGACATGTTACAATAACCCAAAGGAGGTTGGCAGCATTACTGCCAGAAAGGTAAGCAAATTGAGGCCAGAGAAATGATATAATTTCTTTCAGGTTGCAAGGAAAGTCTGTGGCAGAACCAGAAACAGGTTTCATTACTGTTTTGCTCTCCTGTGCTTGTAAGTACCTGTACACTGGGAATACGGTCCAGCATGACGTGCCAAGGACAGGGTCAGAAAATCTTACTGAAATAGCAGGAAAGTGAAAATTGACCAGAGACAAATAGTTGAAGACAAAACAGGAGGAAACAGCTGAAGGAAGAACCTGGCAAGGGAAGGAGAAGACTAGCAAAGGAAAAGAAGCCAGACAATTAAGATTACATTGGGATCCAGCAGGAAAACAGACAAAGGAAAAAGTGCCACAAAAGGGAGAAAAAAGTTAAGAAGGTGAACACAAGAGCAAAAGATGTTGTACTCTCCTGGCTTCAGAGGCCTATAGCCTACAAAAAGTACTAGGGAACTGGAGGGGAGGTTAGAAAACCAGCAAAGTGCAACTCTGCCCTCCATGGTCAGACAGTTACAAGGAAAGACCACCCATTTTGTTTGCTTTTGAGCACCAGGGGTGGCTCCTCCAACAGAGCACTACTGCATGTAAAAAAATTGCAAAGAAAAGCAATTTCATTCCAAATGTGAGATAGGTCACTTGTTCATCACAGGAAAAAACCTACAATTGTCATGGCTTGAATTAAAAAGCCTTACTACCCTCCCCACCCCCCAATATACTGTATGGAACACTTCAGGATAGTCTTTTTTTCCTAGATATCTGCTTATACCATTATCAAAGCTTTTGTACAGCAGCCTTTCATAAAAATCTCATTTTATTTGTTTCTCAGAAATCATGCCAATCAGTTGCCACTAGCAGAAAATTCTTGATGCCCCATATCACCCAAAGGCATTTAGTTACCCCAGATAAATGACATAAAAGATCTGTATCTATGCCATTCATCACAACGGTCTCCCAAGATACATTCAGATGAAATTTGCAATGATGTATTTGTTTAAGATTACAAAGAAGCCTCGCATCTTCAAGGACTTAGAGGAGGCTTGCATTTCCATTTCACATTTAGCAAAAACAATAACGCATCCTCCTGCCTGTAGTCTTCAAATGCCACCTCAGCCAGATTCTGTTTCCTGGGAGATCTAAACTTTAATAATTTTAAAAGCTAATCAAGTTAGCTTGTAAAAAAAAAATGTTAAGAAGGAATTTATTTTTTCATAAAAGTTTGAGCTTCACTTATACAAACAACCACCAATAACCAAGGTTGTATTTGTGTCAGAATTCTGAAATTTGTGTTTTCATAAGTGTGTTTGGAAACAAGTGAGGTTGTTGCTACTGTAAGAGCTGAAAAACTGCAATTTTGTTACGTGTAAACAAATATTGCAGGAACTCTCACAATTACAGACAGCAACAGTTTGTCATAGGTCCCATGTTTTATGCTTTGGATATTAGCACAAAATTCACCTGACTAGTCTGAGCTTGCTCTTCTGTGCAGCTACCACATCTGGGTAGAGACTGAGATCTACCCTGTCAGACTCTGGCCGGGCTGTAGCTGCACCACCTTAGTGTGCGAAACCAGCTTACGCCAGCAAAAGCATTGTCCTCAGGTCAGTCTAGTTCACGGTGGCTCCTAAATGAATAAACTTGTAAAAAGTCTAGAGTTAGCAACATATTGCCTACCATGTATCACTTCTAAAGCACAAATCACCAGAACGAAATTCCGGTCCTACTTAGAAACAACCCAGCAGAAACTCACCTAACAGAATCTGAATGAGAGAAGAATCTTTTAACTTGATTTTACAAACACTCATTTTAGCTCTGCTGCCTAATGATTAACCATTGCGAAGAATGGATGCCTTTCTTAAAGGTTATTCATTTCAGATGCAAGGTCCAAATAAACAAACATAGAGAACTCCTCTAGATTTCCAAAGGACTATACAGATATTTATGGTTTTAAAAACAAACCAGCAACTAACACTATTGAAAAAAAAAAAATCCTTTCAACTTGCAACAACATCATAAAGAAACAAAACATGGCACAGAACCAACTTCCAGAATATCCTTTACCTTCACATTTTCTACACTGTGGGAACACATTCAATGAGTAATGCATGACTTACATTACCTAAATGGCTTGAAAAGGGTTTAATTTGGAGTGTGCATAAATACGTGACCGTCCCCAACGATCTCAAAGACCTTTTATGTAACGGCTGTTTTGAATATAAACATGCCATTGTTTCGCCCCTCAACACTCCCAGGAAAAAGACAGATATGTACTTTTAAATACGCTGCACTTGACAAAAGACAAAGTAATTTTAATTCATAAGGTTTGTTCTTGTTTCTGAAGCTTTGAGAGTCGAAGCAAAGCTACAATCAAATTACAATCAAATCAGTACCATGAGTTTCATTGTACGTTTGCTTAGCTGTCTGTTTCCTCTTTTTGAAAAAAAACTACCTGGACACAAAAATCCAAAATGTTACACTTGTTCTTGGTACAGAAGAATCTACAATACCTGTTCCAAAACCAAAATTTGCTGTCTGAAATGTATTGTGATAGGCATACTTTTAAACTAAGATAATTTCTCACGTTACACAGAATCTTCTGAAAACAATAGATACATATAGTAAAATGGTTTCTCCAAAAGATTAACAGTCCTCCTCATGTAGTCCTCAGACAATTTAATTTTAAGGCTGTTTTCTTCACATTTTGCTAGCTATAAATTACTGTTGGTGTCTCACTGTACACTTTTAAGCAAAAAACCCAAGCTGTTTCATACACTATACCACCATTGTCCAGCCTTTGCCACGTGATGGGACAATCACTGAGGTCACGTCGCACAGCTAAGCTACGCACACAAAGCAGGTCAGATCATGTTGCAAACACACCAAAATTTACTATGGACACAAACAAGTTCTTGCCCACATCTATGGGAAAAAGAGTATTTAGAGAAGATTGTTGTTACCAGAACAGTTCACGCTCCTTACTACTCCTTTGTCTGAGGGCCCTTAAAACATGATCAGGAAACTGCGTGCAGACAGATGAAATGTTCTGATGTAGTGCCAGAAGCACGCTGCCACTATTTATTTGAGACCCTGACAGCCATCTACTTTCAAATGGCTGGATGTATGCCAGCCATACAATGGAAATGCCATTCTTTTCATGTGATCACAATGTATTTTCATCATGCGATGCAGGAGGAGGTAGCAAGGTCCTCTTGGAATGACAGCAGCTGGAAACAGTCTATTGCTGACAGACAACCCATCCAGCTCATTCCCCACAGGTCAGGGCAAACTGTGCTGCTGATACTGCCTGAAACACACCACAGTCATCTGATAGTTTTAATCTGTCTGGGAAGCAGTTTTAAGAGAGCCTTGCCTGGAAAACGCATTTTTGGTTAACTCTTCGTGTTTCATTAGTTTTCATTTGGTAGCAGCACGACACACTCTTACTGCATTCTTGAAAGAAAGAAAGAAAAAAAGGAGTTTAATATACCTTATCCCCTTTCTCTTCAGGTTCATCTTCATTGAGGAATTCTCTTTTAGGGTATGGAATCTGACAGCCAGCAAATACACTGAAACACAGTAAACAGTAAACACTCCACAAATATGTACATATGACATACATTTACTTAATATATACTAAAAACAGGTGAATATAACACAATTTAATTTCTTGCATTTCATGAGTCCTGTTTCTGTAAGCGCGTGGCACTGTGAGCACCCAAGACAGCAGCAGATACCAGCAGCTAGGTGCTGATCACCATGGCAGATCTCTTTGCTGTCGGCATGAGGCCATCATTTAGAAATCATGGCATGGTTGAGCATGCCCGAATGCCAGAACAATCACTTGTTGATCCAGATGACAAAACGAACAAGCACAGTGTCAGAAGTTCCACAACACCTAGTTGGAACACGCATGGCTCACTGAACAAAGGGCCTGATCCAGAGTACTAATGTCTTATCAGCCCACCTTATCTTACAGTGGGCTTAAATGTATTTGCCAATCACAACTGCACAGCTACTTTCAACTAGATTCTCAAGTCTTCTTTAGGGAAAAAAATAAAAAAAGAAAGATAGCTTTCAAATTCATCTGGCTAATGGGATTTGGAACATTCCTTAATGTTTATGGCAGAGACTATCATAATGTTATCCTATAAACCATGGGGAGCTATAGCTCTACATAGGATAGTATCAGATAAACACAAAATAGAGAATTACTGGTAGATCTTAACCAGCATCCATTTCTTAGGTTTCTGTGCCAGCATTCAGAATACAATTGACGTGACATAATTTTTGAAAGTGTGTAAACAGTTCCTAATCTAGCTGCCATGTAGTGTTTGGCTTATCCAAACAAAAAGAAAGAAAAAAACCCCCAACTAGTCTCAACTAGACTCCTTTTGCACTCCAGTGGTTGTTCCCTCCTTTTAGTGTTTCCTGCTAGCTGAGGAAGCAGTAACAGCAAAGGTGGAAGTCTCCTTGCATCCAGCTCCTAAAGATCATAATGCTATGAACCACCATGCTTCTGAAAACTGGGGAGACTGGAAGAGGAAAGTCTGCCAGTAGGAACTGGATGTATCATTTGAATTTTCCATGACTATAAAGTATATAGAGATATAAAATCTGTACTCCCAAGCCTTCTGAACAAGGGACCTGTGGGATTTTAGGCAGTCATTGATCTTTCCACTTTCCTCTCCTCATACTGTTACCCTGTGCAAGAGGGTATGGGAAGGGGCTACAGAGAACTGTCCTAGGGAGAGGCACAAGGAAAGCCTGCAACAGAGAACAGGGCTCTGTGAGGCTGTGTAAGGCAGAACAGAACAGGGGACAGATTAATTCTCTAAATACTGCAATAATATTGCCCCACTAGCTTTGGTAGTATGTCCAGAATTACAACACTAGTGCTGTACTGTGTTATTGTCCACGACCACTCAGTTCTGGCATCAGCAGATACAGACACTTCAGTACCACACTGAGCATGCCTGAGCCACTACTTCTTGTGGATATAGGTAGGTATCTAAATTTTTCAGTTGTTGTCTCATTTCAGGAATTAGCATCTAGCAGAAAGAAGACACCTCTGAAGAACAAGGAAGAGCAAATACATACTCTGATGTAGGCAGAGGATCCTCTTGAAAGTAGGGGTCCTGCAAAGCCTGCTCTGAGGTAATTCTCTTTGTTGGGTCCATAGTAAGAAGCTTCTGAAGCTGCAAAGCATAACATTAAAAATAGAAAAAAGCTTATCAAACTACCAGTTTTCAAACTGTGACTTAAATGTCTTGGATTGTTAAATTATTTGTGGCTTGTCCAGATAAGACTAAGTTAGCACTGCTGTTCAGTAAAGTTCCCAAGAACTAGAATGTACATTCATCAAAGCCCTATGGCTGTGAAACACTTCTCATCTAAGAAACACAGTTAAGTTTATCAGGCGATATTAATTGCTGAGGCTGAACCACTGTGCTAAAGCAACACTAAATTCAGCTGTTACAGGTTCATAAAACATCATTTCTGAATATTGGTGTTTTGTTGTGGCACATGTATAGTTTTTATACTGTTCTGAACTACTGACATAATAGGAAAAAAAGTATCACAAGAGACTAAACATGACCATGACTCTCCATATTGCTTTAGGGATGGAAACAATAAATCTTCATTTCTCACACTGGTGACATTCCAGAGTCAGAGCACTCTGCCACTCATGAAGCTCCCAATCCCACTCTAATTGGTATTGAAATGAGAAAGAGGAGCAGACCCGTAACCTTTCTTCCTTGCTAGGAGGAAAGCAATAATAAATTTATTAGCTAGAACACTGTTGACTGCAGCAGGCTAGAAAAGAGGATTACAATATAATAGTAGTATAAACAAGGAATTACAAGGATAACATACCACTTTAAATAGTTACTTATTTATCACATTCTGATAAACTCCCAGTAGGAAATTTGGGTGCTGAAATTACATCATACAGCATCCTGCTCTCACACAATACTCTTAATTCAAGTCAACAGTGAAAACAAAATTCCTTCTGCAAAGGGCATCTTAGCTCAAACTCTACCTTCCAGGCCTCCAGCAAAAATTCCCTGGATATTCAGCACAAGAATGTGATACTGGCATAGGTGTTTGGGGTTTTTTGTTCCAATAAATAAAAAATCTGATATACAATTCTATACTCTATATATATGGTACAGTAAACAGCTTCAGTAAAAGCACTCATCCTCACCAAGAAAGCTGATTCCCTGTATTTCTTTTCTCAATAGCTGTAGTTAACCCTACTTTGTAGATGAGATCTTACAAAATTCTCTGTACTTCTGCCGCTTCCTTCCCACCTTTCCTTATTCCCATACTTTATGAGCCATGAACCTCAACAGCCTGAGAACACAACAAAGAGCCATCTGGGTGGTCTCTCCACCTGTCAATTCATTTGCAACCACTTCCTGAACCGATTCCT
>NW_010339341.1:19920-20160 GCF_000700745.2 Antrostomus carolinensis
CTTGCCCAGAAACACACCTCAAGATGGTCCTGCATTGCACACACCTGAAGAGCTTGCATGGCACACTTATTCACTGTGTTTTGTACTGTCAGATAACCCTTGACCCTACGTTTCCTGCATATCTTAACAAATACAACTTCCAATGTGCTGTTGAGTCTCTACACAGTGACCTCACATGATACAACAAACACAGACAACAATTTTGGCATTTAGTATTTTTATTTCAAATCACCACCTCTC
>NW_010339341.1:20185-29906 GCF_000700745.2 Antrostomus carolinensis
GTGATGCAAATTTCTTCTCCTCAGTTCCTCCACGGTGAGTGCAGGGACAAACATTCAGGTTCTGTGTAAGGCCACTCCTGGTCTTCAGTACAAGATATCACCACTGACAGAAGAGTACAGGACATTAGCCTCTGCCCTCTGGACTCCTTCCTCAGAACTGGTCACTGTAGCACTACTCAAGAGAAAGCTCCTTCAGCTTCCTGCCATATAGCACCATCATCACAAGCTGCCTCCAAACATGACCTGCATTTTTTGTCATTCAAAGATAAGGCTGATGTACCACAGCAGGAGATCTAAGGATATCTTGGACCTGGTAATGATCTGCGTATTCCCTTAATAATCCCTCTCCACCCCTGAGGATACAATCAGTTTGCCTATTCCGGGTGACAGGACATACAACGTCACTCCAAGTGAGATATCGTGGTTATCAGTGATGCTACTGTGAACCAACTTTCTTTGACAAAATCTGGTTTTCTGTAGCATCTGTTGATTCTAGAAAAATGAATAAAAATGTCTGGACACAATTTGCTTTCAGGGTAGCAGCTGCTAACACAATATGGAAAGCCTGTGAGACTGGAGTTCATCAACAGTCTCCTACTTCTCAGCAGCTCTCAAGATTGCTTGCTGTCAGGCTCTACTGGCCTGACAGGATGGCTATAAATACTATGCTTGTAACTTCTCAGGACAGCAAGAACAGATGTCTCTTCCTGGACGGAAAACATTCCGCCCTTCATGTAGATATTATCATTCAATGTCAATTAGCAGAGTGACACAATATCCTCCTCTTTGTCAAGAGTCATTTGCTATCCTGCACCGTGGTCTACTTGATGCCATATTTTCTCTATGCACCACACCTTCTGTGCTCATTAGCACGAAGTCTGGACAAATAAAGGTTACAAAGTAGATTACTTTAGAGGGCACCTTGCAAGATGGAGGTTACCTCAAAAAAATAACATAACTACCTTGGATATGAACAAGGAGTTTTAGGGAGTCTGCTTCAGAATACATGTACCTCCAAGCTCATTAGCAAACACATTTCTAATCTCTTGAATGAACACTTTTCCTTCATGATCTGTTGGTTTTTAGGATCTTTCACAAGATAAGGCAGGTACTAAGACTCTTTGCTGTAGCATGGCTGTGGCAATTTAGATACATGGACCTCCTCAGCGCAGCGATGCAGTACCAAGAAGGTTGCCCATGTTCCTGGGCATTCTTATGCAGAGCTCTGGAAGACTGGCCTATTTGAGACCAACCTCCATATCTGTGGTTGATCACTAAACCACCCTTATTCAACCCTGACTACAAACAGCAAGAAAACTTTGACTAAGAGTTGCTAGGCAAACTAAGTCTTCCTCATGATGTTCAGAAAGAGCCCTAGACTTCTGGAAATCTCAGTTCTCATTCTCACAATTCTCTACGGGAATACATAGGTAGACACCTATCTATTTGTTCAGTCACCCTGTAATAACCTTGTCTCACTATTTCTCCATAATGAAAAATTCCTTTATCTATCTATCTATCTATCTAAACATATATAATATGTCATAGGGTGGCAAAAAAAGTTTCGTTTTTTGTCCTTTAGAGATCTAGTTAATATTGCCCCCTGGAAAAGTAGCCTACCCGCCCAAGATGACTATGAACTTAGTGTTCATAGTCTTGGTGAATTAGTCATATAAGCTGACAGCAACCCATTCTGCTCTCATGAGGCCCCACCTGGAGTACTGCGTCCAGTTCTGGGGTCCCCAACTCAAGAAGGACATGGACCTACTGGACTGAATCCAGAGGAGGCCACGAGGATGATGAGAGGGCTGGAGCACCTCTCCTATGAGGACAGGATGAGAGAGTTGAGGCTCTTCAGCCTGGAGAAGACTCCAGGGAGACCTCCTAGCAGCCTTCAATACCTGAAGGGGCTACAGGAAGGCTGGGGAGGGACTTTTTACAAGGGCAGGTAGTGATAGAACAAGGGGAAATGGCTTTAAGCTGGAAGAGGGTGGGTTTAGATGAGATATTAGGAAGAAATTCTTTCCTGTGAGGGTGGTCAGACACTGTCCCAGGTTGCCCAGAGAAGCTGTGGCTGCTCCTCCCTGGAAGTGTTGAAGGCCAGGTTGGATGAGGCTTTGAGCAACCTGATCTAGTGGAAGGTGTCCCTGCTGATGGCAGGGGGATTGGAACTAGATGATCTTTAAGGTCCCTTCCAATCCAGACCATTCTATGATTCTTTGCCTTTCCACCAGGCTTTCTGGTGGTTTTCACCTTTTGTAGGAAAACAGGGAAATTCAAGTGCTAACTAATGATGTTTCTTACAATTGTTGTCTTTTCAATTAGACTCTTCCTCCAGATGATTCCAATGTGCGTCCGGAAAGTTGAATATAAGAAATCATTTTTTCTTGAAGTCTCACTCTTCTTATGTGAATACTTCACTTTCACCTCACTTTAACCTGTCTGTTTCCACAGCTATTTGTGTCATCATCCAGCAGCCAGTAACAAGTCAAAGAGCAAATCTTTGCCAGGACCTAGAGAGAAGACTGCTATGCTATGCTGAACCTGTAGGTAGTGATGAAACTAGACCACTAGAACTCTAGTTGCACTAACAGCCTCATTAGAGAGGCACCTTGTTCACAGCACTAGCAAAGTCACTTTGAACTTAATTCCTAAATTTACACAGCACTAAGTCATCACAGAGGCATCCAGAAATGATGCTGTACTAGGCAGAACAATCCTGTATTCACCTACAATTAATGACTCAACTAGGTAACCAGCAAACCATGTTTAGGGATATTACTTGGAATCACTCAAAAAAAAACCAAAAAACACATCATTGTTATGGCAGAAACCTACACAATATTTGCTGATGCCATAGCTTAAATGGCATTCAACTGACCATCAAACCCAAACCACAAATAAAGACAGACTGAAATAAAAGCTCTATCACTATAGGAAATAATTAAATTTCTCCTTTCCTCTTCCCTTTCTTCAAAAAACTCTTTAGCTCTTGGGAGCTCTTTAACTCTCTAAAACAACACTGAATCAAGGGATATATAACACCCACTATCCTATTTGCACAGCAGACCTAAGGGCAAGGCTGGGTATACAAGTGCCTTGCAATAAGACCTTCTGATTTTCAATACCAGCAGTTTAAGTATACCCTCAGCATGGATGTATATGTATATATATACATCTCAAAAATGGCCAGTTAGTGATAAATAGCTTTCTTTAACATCGGTGTTCATTAGAATGAGACATAAGAACAGAAACTGATATTACCATTAGAAATGTATTTCATTCCTATCATCACAGTGATTTTCAAGTTGTACCTACCAAAAGGAAAACTTTGCTGTCAGGCTTGACTTTGTGTTTCTCCATGTATTTTATGAGGCTACTATTGGCATATCTGAAAAATACAGTTAAACAAAGACATTTCTGAAACAATACAGCATTAAGAATATGGAACTGTACCAAGTGATCACAAAAACATTTACCAGCCCTGAACAAGCAAACTATAAAAACAACTGCTATCAGAAAACATGTCAGATATTTATCTAGCAGTTGCACACAAAGTGTGCTTTTCACTAACAGGAATAGTATCAACTGTGTACAGATTATTTCCACGGAACATGCAACTTTTCTAGTGTATGGATAAGCTGTTGACATGGGCATATGACAGAGAAACTCAACTTGAAGTCTATACTCTGGTTTTCTAAAGCAATTCTGCCACAGAAAGTGTACAACAGTTCATAACAGCACAAGAGCTAAACTATTAAGGTTGTTTCCAGTTGCAGTTTGGCAGAGCAGTTAGTTTACCTGAATCCATGTCCTCTGCCTAACAACAGATTCTGTGTTGCTCCTTACACCCTGTGATCTATCACCACCACTTGACTAATTTAGCCAGAGCACCTGGAAACACTGAAAGTGGAAAATTCTCAGATCCCAGATCAGCTTTGCATCACAACCTATTACACACTACCTTCCACACAAATTTCTGTCCACTACTTGGCTGTCTCCACATAGCTGCTGGTCAAAAGGACCAGGGAGGTGCTTCCCTATTCTTTCTCACACAAAGTGAATGAAGTTATCTTGAACAGCTAATAGAAGTGGTTTAAGCAAGCTCACATGTCTGTGCCTGCCATAGATTAAATGGCACTTACGACAACTCCTTCTAGAGAAATGAGGAGGCCACTCAGCTGATGCTTTTAACAAGCAGCTGAGGGAGAGAACATCATTCAAACAAAACAGCCAGTTCAAACAGGACAGCTGTCATAGTGCTAGAACCCAAACACTCCAAAAGCCCCTCCCCAAAAAGTCAAGCGGATAGGAGCCAACTTCTGCCTAGCTGCGACATTCACTGAACTGTTGTTGTATTATCATCACTCACGTTGTTCTCCTGAAATCTTTCTGAAGAGTTGGATATTCTGGCATCTTCCTTATGTCTTCCCAATCTTTATCTTTGGTGGAGGGGAAAAAGGAGAAGCATTTACAATTCTGAAAGTGTAGGTTAAATAATACACAAGAAGAAATAACAAGAGCAGTTGTTTGACTGTCTATTGGCCAGCGCTATTGTTCCATAATTATCAGCATTTACAAATCCATCAAACTGACAGCTTCTTTGTACCTATATGAACAACTAGTCATTTCCTTCAGAAAAAAAAGAAAAAAATCAACTCAGTAGCATTACATCTGACATTTTAATGAAAATAAATTACCTGCAGGGAATCCCATTACACTGAAAATGCGATCTAGCTGATCATGATGAAAAGGATTACTTGTTTTGATGTCCTCCTGACGACAGTGAAATATAGGTTCCGAAGTCAATAGTTCAGCAAATATGCAACCAATTGCCCAAATATCTAAGAAAGAAGGAGGGTAATTCATGCAAATTTACTGCACTTCATCACTCTGTTTTTTGTTTCTGCACAATTTCTCAACAGCCTGTATAACCACAGTAAGATAAAATGCCTCACAATATAATTACATTCAGTACTTTAAAAATAATGCATTAATAAAATACATAAAAACCGGTAAAATCTAGAGATTTTTTTTTTCAGTCAAAATAAAGAGTCTCCAAATTCTATTCCAAGCTGTACACTGGTAGTCCAGCACTTAACGTATCATTGTTATGGTAGAAACCTACACAATATTTGCTGATGCCATAGCTTAAATGGCATTCAACTGACCATCAAACCCAAACCACAAATAAAGACAGACTGAAATAAAAGCTCTATCACATATTTCAGAACAATTCCAAACAGATAATTGATAGCCAAATAAATACTAAGAAGGAAAAGACTAATAACTCATACGTTAAGCCAAATAGTGCAAGCTAGTTAAAATGGAGAAACAAGACTGTAATTTTAATCAAGAGTAGAAGAACAATTATCAAACTTTTAAAAAAAAAATATTACTTGACAATTGACTCCCACTGGAACAATACTAGAACTGCTCATCTACATCTCATGTACATACAGAAAACAACAGCATGATAGACTGATGTTTTAATGAAAGTAAATAAGAACCTCTGTTTCATAAATTTCTCATTAACCTGCTTTTCAAAATTACACCTCTTGTGGATAAGAACATTAGTTTCATTTATAGGAGAAGAAATTTCTAGATTGCATGTATTCATTCTAGTTACTAGTATCACCATCCATCTTGGTGTTCTGTATGACTCAAATGCTTTATTATGCATCTTAAAATGAAAGTTTGAATTTGTCAGTGAGAAGAAAGTTATAGCAGAAGACACACATATTTGCTACATTGACAAACATGTCTGGGATATAACTCTGGAAAAAGTTGTTAAGATCAGATGAATAACGAGTATAGATTGCTGAATACAAGAGCATGGAGACTTGCTTAGTAGTTGACGTTAAACTAGATGACCCTTGGAAACCTTTTAGATTTTGTTAAATTTAACAGCATAAATACTGAAAACAATTCACCCCAAATTTTTAGGTCTAAGAGATAAAAAACTACCTCACTGGAGTTTGGTCTATTAGATTCTGACTAAAGAGAACACACCAAGAGAAGTCTCTGGCTTGTTGCAACTAATCTGAGACTCAAAACCCCACCTGCTGGCACTGATGGTGCTTGGCCCATGCTGCCTGTGACACACATGGTCTCCCGAAGAAAGAAAAAAGCACTGCTCTCTTTATGTGGGGAATGAAGAAAGAGCCATCACACTCTCTTTGCCAAAACACGTCAGTTCCATTTCCACCATGTTACAGGTGTGGAGCTTGGGGTGTCCCAATTTATAAGGCTTTCACCCTCCTTCTTTTACAGGAAAGTCTGATAACATTTCGGTCTGACTTTACAGTTTCGACAGGGTATAACTTGCTCTGTGTATTACATCACTTTCTCAGGGTTTTATCTTCCTTTTTCTTATTAGCCTTATCTGCATGAAAAAAAGATCTTTAGGACTTGAGATTTTATCTGCCCAAGCAGCTAATGCAGTGTATTAATCACAACTCCTGCCTGAGTAGCAGGCATAAATTATCTACTCCAGAATGGAAATTGCTTATTATTTGAAGAATAGCATCTTCATTTAACAGCATCTATTCATTCATTTTCATACTAGACAGCAAATCCTTTTGGAGATGGTTTACCTAGAGGCCAAAGGAGTTGCAGCTCTCTTGGTTTTCATGGCTTTCCGCAGGGCTCACTGTCCATCACATAGCAAGGGAGAGGCTGGGCCACTGCTTGTTATTCTATTCATTACTGCTCTACCCAGACTTACCTTTTCCTTTTAAAGAAAAACAAAATCTAGTATTCTTGTTGACAGCAAAGTTGAACTGGGAAATCTCCCTGATGATTGATCTCTACCTGAACATAAGGAAGAACTTCTTTACCGTCAGGGTGACTAAGCACTGGAACAGGTTGCCCAGAGAGGTTGTGGAATCTCCCTCCCTGGAGATATTCAAAAACTGTCTGGACAAAATCCTGGTTTATGTGCTCTAAGAGTGGTTGGACTAGATGACCTTCAGAGGTCCCTTCCAACCTCAACCATTCTGTGATTCTGTGACACAGCAAACTTCAAAACTCTGTTCCTCCTTCATCAGCTGAACTGTGTGACAGCAGAGCCACTCCCTTCCTGACTCAGTGATTAATACATACAGCACATTTTAAATCCTTTGAGAATTCAGAAAGACAGACGTTGTACCAAGTGGAAGTTACATCTGAATAACACTGGTAACTCCCAAGCTAGTGGGGTATTTTCTATGCGATGGCATCACTGGACAAGTCAAGCATAAGAACATTTTAGCTCTGATCAGTCATTATAGTCTCTAGCAGTTCATAGTGCTGGGTTTCAACGCTTTCGGTCTCTTGCCAGATAATCTTCAGCTTCAAAGAACTAAAATAAGATAACCCAAAATACTTAGTACAGAAAACTTGAAGCTTTAATTTCCATCAATGAAGATTAAACAGCTGGAAAAGGCCTTATAGCCATGCAGCTCGAGCAGGTCAGGGTCTTCCCTTCATTAATTTAACTTCAATGTAACCTGATCTCAAACACATCCTTGGCACATAGTGAAATCATTCTCATAGTTAATGATATTCCGCCAAGTTTGGCTAGTCCCTGGGGGTTTTTTGTTGTTTGTTTGTTTTCTTTTAAATAACATTCATAATTTACAGTAATTATTTACCACATGTGGCATTTTTCTAGAAGGAATGCCTCGTTAAATTCTGGCAAGTTGAAAAGCTTCATCAATACAAGCAGTCCTAACAGGTATTTATCTCCTACATGGTTCATATTAGTCAATCAAATACAAACTTCAGCTCTAACTATGGAAAAAAGGGTCAATAATTACCAATTTCCCTAACCAGTGCCATTTCACATGTTTTCAGTTTGTGGTCCCTAAAAAGGATTAATGATTATTACATCTATTCCAAATCTATCCCAAATAAGAAGTACCACCCCCCAGAAGTGGGCATTTACAGGGGCAAAGCTTAGACCATATCAGCAGTATTTTTCAACTACAGTGCATTATTAATTTAATGTACATCTGCCTCTAGCACAAGAGGAACTTCTTATAATACTGTATAACAACTTCATTACAAATAACATTTCTGTTTAAAAGTAACCACCAAAAATAACAGGCAAACTACAGACACTATCCATTTTAACTTGTTATGTACCAGAACCCCTGAAAATAGGGCCATATAGGCACTACAATATTGCACTGGATATTAAATGTTTTCCCATCTGATGTCGCAGGAGGATCTTAATAAATATACCAGAGTAATACAGCCATTCCTATAATGTTTTTGGGGTTTTTTGTGGTTTGCTTTTTTTTTTTTTTTACTCTGCCCTCCAAGACTTCCAGACTTGCCACTTTCCTCAAGTTTACACAGAATCTGAATTCAAGCCAGGTTTGCTACCTGACTCTGGGAAGAGGGGTGGGAGTGAAGGCCTTTGTAGCATACTTCTTCCTCTAGACTCCTCACCAAACAGTTTACTCAGGTCCCATTCAAACCTACTCACCAATGAAATATCTTTCCACTGTAACAATATTTCTCAAGTACTACATAATAATTTCACAAAAGGAAAAAATAGCCTTTTAAAGATTGTCACTGGTGGTTGGTAAACAACCTTTCCATATATATGCCTGAGGGCACAGATTACTGGAATATTTGCATGGCTGTCTATGTCCCAGTTTTAAAATCTGTTACACTAATAGCTTTATAGGTCAGCTACTAAAGCTGAGAAAATCCTGCATGTCCCGCTCTACTTTAGCACTGTAGCCAAGGAGCAAGTACAAAAGGATGCTGACACAGCTGTTTTAATGATAGGGCTGATTAAGCAGACAAATGCTCATGTATTCTTTCCTTTCTATGGCACAATAATCTTATTTCTGCATTTGTTCCAATATTTTGGAAACATTCTTTAAGAATATTATGGCAACTTAAGACAATAAGAAAATTTATTGAGCAATAGCCTTGATTCTCAAAATGAAACATCTTTTCCCATGCATATTAACTACAATGTTTCAGTGAAGACAGGACAGAGTCCAAGACGAAATAGATTATGCTTCTTAACTATATCCAAGAAAAGAAATACATAAACAAGCTCTTTGCCTCATATAATTTTTATATAAAATTCTGTTGTTAAAGAAAGTAAGTAAAGAATGGGAAAACATATATTCAGCTGCAATCGATCAGTGGAATTCATCATTAGTGAATTTAGCCTAGCAGCTTCAACCAACCTGCTTTTTTGTTTGTTTGTTTTGGTTAGAACTGCAAAGTCCAGACTCTAGGACAGGTGTGAATGTGGTAAACAAAGCAAACAGTGGATGGAAACCAGAATACAGCTTCTCTATGTCCACCAAGGGGTAATGCAACAAGCAGGGTAACCAAAAACTAGTTAGCATGGTCTTAGCCTAAACAAGGCAATCTAGGTCACCTACAAAGAGCTACAATATAAGATTCACCAATTCTTTAGAATCACAGAATCATTTAGGTTGGAAAAGACCTTTAAGATCATCAAGTCCAGCCATAAACATAACACTGCTGAGTCCACCACTAAACCATGTCCCTAAGTATCTCATCTACATATATTTTAAATACCTTCAGGGCTTTAAATCCCTCCAGGGATGGTGACTCAACCCCTCCCCTGGGCAGCCTGTTTCAATGCTTGACAACCCTTTCAGTAAAGAAATTTTTCCTGACATCCAACCTAAACCTTCTCTGCTGCAAAACAAGGCAAGGTGTCCTGGTTTTTAGCTGGAACAGA
>NW_010339342.1:0-3361 GCF_000700745.2 Antrostomus carolinensis
AAATCCACCCTGTGGATTATTTGCAGGTTTTTTTCCCTAAAAGGTTCAGATTTATTTTTGCCTTGCTGGAAAAAAAGTACTCATTAAAGAAACTGATGATGTTACTGAGACTACCTCCTCAGGCAGCATGACAAGCCCAGCAGTAGTACAGAGTAGGTATATGAGTTTCTTCCAATAGGGCTTCTCGAAAAAGAAAAATAACTAATTTTCTTATTCAAACTTGACTCTGATTGTCATGTTCCCCCTCCATATGTCTTGTTGTACAGATGTCAACAGGTAAAAGTACCCTTGATCAAAGGCCGGTTCATTTCAGTATAGTGAGTATTAATTCACTTCATGCTAGAAAAAAGCTACTTGTGAAAACCACATACATTGCCATGGAAATTGTATGTCTGGTTGTGGTGACAGCATAGGAAGCAAATAATGGCAAATAATATAACTCTCATAATCTTTATGTGTTAGAATCAGAGAAGGATGGATTTATTTGATCCTTTGCAAGTTGAAATATTTGTTTTGAATCAGTGCTAAAAATTTACCTTGACCTGAAACTATATGGCTCTCTGAATGTTTGTATTATTTAGTGCTTTCTGAACAGAAGTGAATTCCAAAAGAAAAATGCTATTTGGAAAAGAAGTATTGAAACATTTAATCTAAAAAATAGATTTTTTATTTTTGCATCTTTTCCACATTAAATAGATTGATCCTTTCCAAGAGTGCATATATTCATATTAAATCTCCTTTCTTATAATAAAATAGTATTTACTGAATTTTATTCCTTAAAGAAAGTCTTTGACTATATAGCACTTACATTTCAATAATTTCAGCAAATTGATGTGTTCTTTTTCACACCAAACAAATTAAAAATGAATTCTGGTCTTCTGATCACCAAAGGGAGGAATAGCAAACATGGGCTCAGTTAATTTCCCCTCCCCTGATTCTTAAGAAACTGCATTTCCTATTGGAAAATCATTCTAATGGAATTCTTGCTGGACTCTGCTCATTGCAGACTGGGAAACACATATAAATTTGCGCTGGAGAATGAAAACCTGCAGCGTGGGATCTCTTGAGTAGGTTTTACAAGAAGAGCTATGACTGATTATTATGCTAATATTAACTTCCAATTGTTAATGAACCTTTCATCTTGAAGGATCCCCAAACACTTTACAGACCGTAGAGATCTCTCCCACTCCTAGCTCTTCTGGCTGTTCTTTGTGACTTGGTGTTACTCAATAGTAGAAAATAACCTCTGCCCGCCGCTACACCGGCAATGTTTAGAAATGCAAAAAGTAATTACCAAGTTGGACTGCAGCCAAGGCACCGGTTCTGACACTCTTGTTCCTGCGAGTGAAAAGTGCTATAGTATCTTTAAGTGGCCATAAGTCAGAGCTTGGGTCCGACGTCTTATCAGAAGCACGGAGGCACTGGTACAACACCGAGTCTCAAGGGAGGACGGGAGCTACTGCCTCACCCCCCGTGTGATTTCTTGTAGCAGCTCCAAGTTTTACTTGGAGACTCTCCCACTGGAAATTGGGCTGATGTAACCTGGCGCGTCTGGTAAAACTGAATATGGTTACGACCTGATTTGCAGATGGCCATCATGCTGTTAGCGATGGATTAGGCGTGGGTGCAGATGACAATTTTTAAAGCAAGGCTTTCATTTTTGGAGATCAGTGATGATTTTCTGTGCTGTCTTCTGTTGAGCTTTTTTTGCATGCATGTTGGGATTTTATCTGAAATATGTGTCTATTTCCATCTACCAAATATTTCAAACCATACATGGAACACAGCTACACTCCTTCCATTCCTAATGACATGTTTTATGAAAATATGTCAAATGACCTGATGCACTTAACTTTAGAAAGTTTCACTCTCCAATTGTCTGGTTCAATAAAAGAAGCCAACATTTCTTAGCAAGGTATATTCCCTCTAATTGATACTAATTTAAATTAACTTGTGTTTACTGTAAACATTCATGCTGCATGAAATATGCTTGTCCTGCAGAGAAGCAGTGATGTTTTGAATCATGGAAGGAAATGTTGCCTTTTCAGTACTTTTATATGGAGTTTGAAGTCCATTAAAGTGACTTCATAAATTAAAAGTAAATCCATTGATTTCTATGAATGTCTATAGTTAATGAGCACCTGGGATTTGATTTGGAATTAAAGAGGCATTATCACATTAAAGGCCTTAAATTTAGGTTTCTTTAACAAAAAGATAGGAAAGAAGCCTCTGCATTTTAAGCTGTCCTTTGGAGCACTGGAAACTTTGGGACAATAACAATGTCAGGTGCCTTCATCATCTGAAGAACTACTTTCTAGGTCTGAGTAGGACCAAACTTTGCTGATACAAAGGGAGCTGGGGCTAATATCTGACCCAGGGTGATGGGTTGTGCTATCTTCTTTGGGCATTAATTTGGTAGACTGCTTAAGCATCTATATAATTTTCACCAGAGGAGGAGATCTAGGAGACTTTTTACATGTCTGAAGTTTATCACTGGTAGATCTTGGCCTTTATGGACTCGTCTTGGGAATCTGACCTGAGCAAGGGCTTCAGGAATGGGATCCAGGATTTCAGTTTAGCCCTCTCTCGTGGGAAGCCCACAGCCAAATAGGGGAGCTGTTAGTGGCAAACATATTAATTAAAGAGCAAGTGGTAAACAAAACTACAGCAGAGGGTGTCCTGCAAAGCTACTAATTTCCAAGCAAGGTGGAGAAGATGGCAGAAGATGATGGGAATCATGATGCTGTGATGGAAAGCTTGTGGATCTTTTCTCTCACTCTCACTGCCTGTTTGAAAAGCTGAGAGAGAGGGAGGCTGTCCCACAGGACCTCTACATGACCCCGGTCCCAACCGGCCCCCGGCGACTCTGTGTGTGTGTGTGCTTGCCCATGTCATGGCAGCGCATGGATGGCTTGACAGAGTTTACTGTTTTCTGGCTTATTTTAAGTCTTCTTGGAATCTTCCCTATCCTCTAGCAAACTGGGGCAGGCTGACCTCTAAGCCACATAATCTGAGCATAAGTTAAAAAAGAAGCCCAGAATTTTTCTTTTCCCAAATAACACTGCTGCTGACGCTCTCCGATCCAGCTTTAATGTTTAATTGGATGACTGGGTTTTAAACAGAGCATTCTTTAACCCGGCTGACTCTGCCTGCCCCCATCCCCCTGCCCAACAGCAGCCTCCCTCCAGTTATCAAAGTGTCATTAGTAGAGACAGCTGCCTGTAAACAACAGGAATGTCAACACAACTGTCTCGGTCAACAGGAATTTAACTTTAATCTGTTCATTAGTTAAAGATACATCATCCTCTTTCTGCGCTGTTATCTACATCACTTGCAGACAAAGGCGGAGAACAAATTGATG
>NW_010339342.1:3417-6845 GCF_000700745.2 Antrostomus carolinensis
TTCATAATTTCAAGTTTCTCCCCCTCTTTCCAAGTTCCCCTCCTGTATATATGTATATGTTTGCTGGATTGGGGGTGAGGGGGGTCAGGAGTTCCTTGTTTAGCTGGAAACAGATACTACGTATTTATAAATGTAAACTTGGAGCGCTGCCAGACTCCTGCATTTAAGTGATTAACAAATGTTTCCCTTCAAGTGGACACCTCTTGTTCTAAATATATTTGACAAGAATGTAAAGAGTCAACTGGAGGGTAGAAAGGGCATACCGCAAAGTATTTTCTGCCGAGGCTGCCAGCATTCACGGGTCTGGGTTTTCCGGCCAGTGATGCCGGCGTTCGGCGGGGGCCAGCCGAGTTCATGGAAAAGGCAGGCTGCCAGCACAGCCCAGCCTCCCTGCTGTTTAACGACAATAGATTTACTGCTTCTCTGCATATTGGTGTTATTTTGTGTAAACAAGGTTAACACTCCTTTTAAATTAAATATACCACCTGGTGACTGAATGCCTGACCTTGGCAGATGTCTTTCACCTGGTCTCCAAAAAGGGTGGGTACCCTGGCTGTGCTGCTGGCCTTTCCCACCAGCTGGCTGCCTTTAATGCCTCGTCCCGTAAAAGTGTGTCAGGCTGTGCAGTGCAGAGCGTTCCTGGGACTGCTCCCACCTCCAGATGCACAGGACATCCAGGAATAGGAAACTATTACTTATGAGCAAGAGGGTTATTCTATCTTAACCTTGCGCTTAGTGTATTTTTCTTGTCCACCCTGGACCTTCCATTTCCCTCCTGCCGTCCCCCTAAATAATTCTCTTGCTTAATCGAAACACATCTGATCTTCCTGGATTTTCTGATTTGTCTGTGGCCAGAAGGGAAGTTTCTGAGCCCAGTTCCCTCTTCCCCTTCAAGAAAGGATGGGCAAACTTGAGAGAGATCTTCTTCACTGCTTTCCAAATTATAATCTGGAAAATAAAGCATTCTTGCATTTGCCAAAAGTATATAAAACTTTTCAGTTTTAAAGCATCATCTGTCATAAAGGTTCAACTAAGATGTTTCAAGAGCAGCTGATTCTGCCACCTTTGCTAACTCTAGAGGTGCCTGAAGGCTGAAGTCATTCATCATGGTGTGTTAGGAATTAAGAAAATCCTACACTGGGTAAAGAAATCTGAGTTTTATGCACTGGAATTAAGAGCTTACAGCTAAATAGTAGCTATGTATTTAAGAAAACCTCTTGAGGACCTCAATATACAGACTATATAAAGCCTACACGTCCTGTGAATGAAATGTGTATTGAATTTTGTAAACTCTGCAGGAGAACAGAGACCCACTGGGCCCAGTGATATACAGAGCTTATAAATTTCACAGAGCTGCAAAGTATACTTGAGGTCCAAAATTCTACTGGTGCTACAGATCTAACCATCAGTGAGTCTCAGCAAGGAAGGATGGCAAATTTGGAAGGATTGGATGGGCTTCTGGGTCCCTGTGTGATGGCAACCAAGTATCTGGTTAAAGGCAATTTCCAATTGCAGGTTTCCTGGCAGGACTTGTATAAAATTTTCATTAAAGCAGCTCATATCCCATAGGCTGACTTATTGTCAACATCTACCTTTCAACTGTCTTAGTTTAAATGGAGATACATAGCTTTTTTTCTAAGGGTGACATCCCTTCCTAGTTGTGGGTAGATCAGTACATATTCATTCTTCCTATGAATCCCTGGAGAGTGCCCACTTATATATGATTTTTTTTAAACTGTTGGACCTTAACGATACCATTTGACAGCAAAATCATGAACCCTTTTGAAGAACAGGTATTTATTTTTAATTAATTCTACATCTACTGTTTTCATTGTTATTGCTTCTCCCCATGTGCTATGAGAAAGTGGAGTTAGAAGTTTTCTATTTTTTCCCTGGAAACTTTACAGAGAAGGCTTAATAATTTTAAACAAACATTTAAACATCCAGATAAGAGCACTCAGTTGGATAAAGAAATAGAAATGATGGGAAGTAATCTGCGAGACTTTATTTAGACTAACAGCGATAAGACATTTTTTAACAGAAAGCCCAGAGAGATAGGTACAAAATATGTAAAATAATGTGCTATAAATACATGTGCTAAATATAGCTTTTTCCTAAGAATCTTTAGAAAGAATCCCCTTATTCAGTGGCTAATTTGCAGAATATTTGCTCTTTTACATAAAAAATGCTGTACATTTCGAGCTGAATGCTTAGAGTTTTAGTGCATAGGTGTTGTCCAGCTTGTAGGCAGTGTGCCTGTTACTAGGCAAAAAGGTATTCCAATGCTGGGGAAAGTGACAGAGTTTTAAGTGAGGAGCAAGAAGCAGAGTTGTTTTTTCAGAAAACTGCCACATTTGTTGTACAGATAAGGTTAGTCTAATTAAACTATCATTGCAAAGTCCCCAGATTCCCCAGGCTCTTCTTTTGCTCTTAGCTGGAGTTTGGATTTGGTACTCCAAGAAAAGCAGACTCTTTGAACTCTTACCTCTTTGTATTTCAAGGATTGTTCTCATCTGTGCTGTAAAGAGTCCCTGTTATCTGTAACAGAGTGTGGTAGCATCTCTCCTGACTGGACCACACAGTGATATTGCTGGGAGCTCTGAGAGATGCCTCATACCCTTTTGCTCCCTCCTGTCTGTTTTCTCTCATACAGAATTTTCTCTCCATAGTGTTACAAAGCAGAATTGCTTTTAATGAGGTTTATGCTAAGTTCCTGATGTCCTTTTCCTGCTTCCAGAAGCTGTTTGTTAAAGGACTCACCTTTTGTTTCTTTAACAGCCAGAACTAAAAACATTTCTGTCATCACAAAGTGTCAGCACTGTTGTAGCAACAGGAAAACAGTAAGATCACACAAAACTCAGCCAGGTGCAATGGCCAATACTCAAACCTCCAGCAAAATGATCTGCGTGGGTCAGTTTTCAAATAACTTGCCTATAGGAAAGTTTTTTTGTGTAGGTCTGTCACTGTGCAATCAGTCTGCAGTGGGTGCGCCTGTACTGATACACACGTGAATCTGGGCATCTTTGGTTCCTCAGGGTACAAAGCACACATCAAAAACCACATGAGTTACATTTCATAAGCAGGACAAGAATAACTGCTGAATATGGGTTATGATACTCCTTATGAATACATCAGAGAAGTAAAGAGTTCTGGCACACGAACAAATGGGGTAAAATGATGGTGAAAATATCCAAGTTAGAATTTAGAAGATTTCTAGTTGGTGGAGGACTGACACTCTTGAATAGACTTCTGATAGGTGCAGTTAAGGCAAATAATGAAACTGGTTTTAACTTGGAGTTCAGTGCATTTAGAAATGGGATTATATCATGTAGATGCATAACGAAGAGCTAGGTTAACTGACCTTGGAAGTTCTTTTCAGTCTTATGCTATGTTGTTCCTTCTAATTATTGTGTGGCACCAACCTTCAG